>NW_026089622.1:26326905-26542433 GCF_024586455.1 Bactrocera neohumeralis
GTCCATTGCATGCAGATCATCCTTCAGAATCCTCCTACGCCCAGCTGTTTATTCTTGACACGGATCAATCAACTGATATAAGGGCACAACATAATTCAAACTGCGATAGGTATTTGCTGAGAGAAATCCAGGAAATTCTTTCAAATATTAAACCCTTGGCAAATGAGTATAAGCATATGGCGCAGGTTGAACGCGAAGAGGAACAGAGGGCCAGAGAAGAAAATCGCAATGCTGGCCGAATTAGCATGCTACTTTTGCTTAGATCGATTATTACGTGATATTCACCAAAATGAAATACCTTTTGGTGGAAAGGTTATTTTATTAGGTGGTGATTTCAGGCAAGTTCTTCCTGTGGTGCCCAATAGCTCACGCGCCGCTATAGTTGGTAATTGTTTGAAACGGTGCTCACTTTGGAAATTTTTTAGGTGTCTCAAACTCTCAACGAATATGCGTTCTAAAGAATCCTTATACAACAGTTTTCTTTTGCGTGTTGGAGAAGGTCGAGAGCTCTCTCTCCAGAGTCGAAAATCAATATACCAGAAGAGATAATTTTGCTAAATGAAAATTTAGTGGATTAGGTATTTCAGCCTCAGTCTGGTGTTATTAATCAAAACCATTTGAAGGATCGGGCAATTTTGTGTCCAAAAAATGATCACTGTACGATAATAAATAGCGAAATAGTAAATATGTTGCCCGGTGAAGAAAGGGTATATTATAGCGTGGATACTGTCGTTTCTGAAGATCCTCAAGAGCATGTCGGATTCCCTACAGAATTTCTAAACTCCCTTAATTTCAGTGGAGTAGCGCCTCATGAGTTAAGGCTTAAGGTTGGAACAGTTGTGATGTTAATCCGCAATCTTAATACATATGAAGGGTTGGTCAATGGGACTCGCTTGATAGTAAAAGCACTACATTGTAATTGTTTGGAGGTCGAAATTTTAACCGGTGAATCACAAGGGAAACAAATTTTATTGTCCCGTATAAATTTACAGCCCAGCGAATCAACACTTCTTTTTATTTTAAAGCGTCGCCAATTTCCAATAATTGTAGCATTCGCAATAACAATAAACAAATCTCAAGGGCAGACTCTAGCAAGAGTTGGTGTTTTCCTCAAGGAGGATTGTTTTACGCATGGCCAGCTGTACGTCGCATTGAGTCGAGTATGATCTTCTCAAGATATCAAAGTTAAGACTTACGACCAAAATAAAACCACTACGAATGTAGTTTTCCATGAAGTACTTGAATAAATTGAGTTTTTATAAAAAAAAAATTTTTTTACTTTTTTCATTTTAAATAACGGAGTCCCCCTATTATCGGGGGTTATTACTAGTAAAAGTAAAAAGAGCAATGACAAAAATACTTATAACAAATAAATGCAATAAAAATAGTTGGTTATCAAAGGTACCAACCAATGTAGCGAGCAGTTTGAGATGCACTGTAACACACGAAAAGTAAGAAACTCGCAAACAGCTGTGGACAAAGTTGGAACGAATAACAACAAGAAAGAAATTTAAGTAAGCAATATATATTAACACAAACAATTGCACTATTTTTTTCAATATTATTTTATTTATTGGATATGCTTTTTTTTAAAGCCTAACAATAAGTTATAAAAACTTAAATCTATTTAAAAGCTGGACAGGCTCAAGTAAGTGATTGAGCTGTTATGGTTCAATTGCTCCTTAGTACGCAGGCATATCTCTTCTTTTAACGTAAGTTTGATCGCAAGATTACCAAAGCATTAGCCAAAGGGTTTGGGTTATCTCGGAGTTTAGATATGTATTTCATTCTGATATCTTCTACTTTTTCTTTAACATAGGAATACCAAGGTCTTTTTGGATATTTTCACTACGCATATGCCATGGAGCACCTGTGATTGTTCTAAACATTTTCGATTGGAACCTTTGTATTATATCAATAATAGTTGCACCCAACAGTTGAATGCCATACATCCACATGGCCTTTATGACCGCATTATATAAAAGCATTTTGTTGTCTACGCTTACTTTAGAGTTTTTATTTAAAAGCCAATTTAAATTTGCAGCTCTCATTTTCATACGTGTTATTTTACTAAAGATGTGTTTTCTCCACGTGAGCCTTCTATCTAGTTAAATACCAAGATATGTTACTTCGTTCGCTTGGGGTACTAAAATATTGTTTATTTTTATTGCCGGGCACATTTTTGATCTAAGCGAAAAAACATACGACATCGTACTTACTCTTCTTTTCATTTACATTTGTACGCCAGTTCACTAGCCATTCTTCGAAAGAACTTAAATGCTCCGCTAATATTCTTGATGCTAAAATGTGGCAGTTGTTACGGCACACTATAGCTGTGTCATCCGCAAAAGTTGAAGTTAATACATTGTTAGCTGTTGGAAGATATGCTGTATATATGATGTATAGAGTTGAGCCTAAAACGCTGTCTTGTGGTACATCAGCCCTTATCATCAGATATGAAATCTCCTACTTTCACCATAAATTGTCTATTATTTAAATAAGACTCCAATGTTTTATATACAATTCTAAAGGTAGAGTTTTTGTAATCTTATATAAAAGGCCTTCATGCCGTACCTTATCAAACGCCTGAGCTACATCTAGAAATATTGCTGAACAGTACTCACTGTGCTCAAATGCTTTCCTTATTTCGTTAGTAATTCTACTGACTTGCCCTATTGCGCCATGTTTCGCACGAAATCTACTCACGTATTTTGGAAGTGAAACTTCTTTACGCGCGCTTGGCTTGGGGAGTAAGCTGACGAACGCGTTACGAAAAGTGTGATCAGGCGAGGCGAACGGTAATTGGTGGGGGATATAGGCAAGCGTCAGCAGTGCGCGCGCACATTTTTCTTTCTTTCTCTTACAGCTGGGAAATGAAATATGTGTATACATCAGTCAGTAGTTCGTTTGCGAGTTTACTAGCGTTACGCGAACGGTGATAGTTTGGTTATTTTATTGTAATTTACTGTAATTTTATTGCGTTTTGAACAATTTTATGAACTAACATTGTTCAATACATTCAATATTTTACGTTTAAAGTGAATAAAATTGTAAATTTTTTTTAAAGTTTATGTTATGTGAATTTTCGGGTAAATAATAACAAATTAAAGTAAGCATGGTTGGTGCAGAATTATTAGCTCAAATCGATGCTAGACTAAAACAAATAACAGGGAATTTTGAAACGAATTTCGGTGGATTGGACATGATTTTTATTGGTGATTTACGGCAACTGCCGCCTGTTCGCGCCACACCAATATACAAACAGCCAAAACAGCGTATGGCAGGACCAGTACTATGGCGAGGATTAAAATTTTACCAATTAACAGAAGTGATGTGACAAAGTAATGCAATATTTTCAACATTACTCACAAAAATCGGTAATGGCATGATATTGAATCACGATTCTTTACAAAGGAGCAGGCTGAACAATTATGTCCACATGGAATTCGTCTTTTTCTTACTAATAATTCCGTCAATGAATACAAAGTCAAAGTACTGAACAAGAAGCTTTTCTCAAACAGAAATTTTACAAAATGTCAGTTATTGATACTGGCGGTTTACCGTACGAAATTGTTTTCGTTCCGTACAAATCGTACATTATCACCACAAACATTGATGTATCAGATAGATTGGCAAATGGTGCAGTTGGTAAATTGGTACATATTGAACAAAACGAACAAAATGAAGTTACACGAGTATGGTTAACTTTGAAAATTCACAAAAAGTTGGTAAAAAACTTCGACAAAAAGCTTCCGGACATAATATTGATAAACATGCCGTCCCAATTGAACGCAGAACATCTACCATTGCCATGAATAATAACAAAACAATAAATGCAAAACGTAATCATTTTCCTTTAGTATCAGGATGTGCCATGACAATTCATAAATCTCAAGGTGGAACATGACAGAAAAAAGTTGTCCATGGTTACTTTTAATTGCCAAAGTCTCAGAAAACACGTATCGGACTTGAGCGATCCCGCAATTGATTCAAGCAAAATCCTGTTTTTATCAGAAACCTGGTCAAATGACGATGAAAACATTGACATCCCGAATTTTAATTGTATTGCGAAATTCAAGCGTAAAAATGTTAAATCAGCAGGAGTGGCAATTTATCAGAAATCGAATGATACCTCAAATATAGTAACTTCGAACATGGACATTCTATTACGACATATTCGTGAAGTTGATATTGGTCAGTCATCAATTGGTGATATATGTGATGCTCACTGTGTTTTGGACGATGGAACAAACATCATAATGGTAGTTGTTTACATTTCGCCCAATAACACAGTTAATAGTATCATAAAGTTTATATACAGAAGACTTATGATTTATGGTCGAGTAGGTTCTGAAGAACTAGGAGAAAACTATCATACGTTGCCGCTAATCTTACCAGGAGATTTCAATATCAATTTCGCATCCGAAGATGGACAACTCTTGATAAACTTTCTACGAGATAAATTAGAATTACAAATGAATAATGACCGTAATGAGCCAACTACAAGACATGGAACAACAATCGATGCAGTTTTTTCTAGATTTCTGTCTAGTTTTAATTCTAAAATATATGTATCGTATTTCTCGTATCATAAGCTTATTTATTGTCTCGGTTTTACAATCAACCACAGTAATTACTGATGTACCCAATAATGAAAATAACGAATAAAACAATGAAAAAAAATAAAAGATCTATGCAAAAATATTAATTTACTAATGAAAACATAAATTAAATTTAAATATTTGTAGGAAATTAATATAAGTATATGTGCATACATGTATGTATATATTGCACACATACATTCATATATATACATATAGATAGAGCGAAAGAAGTTTCACTTCAGTCGTGCGGTCATAAGCACACTCACTTTTTTTTTATATTTTATCCAATTCGTTTTATAAGAAGTTAACCCCACTTTTAGATCAACGAATATGGATTGTTCAAATAACTTTATTAATACAGGAGATTGATGAGAAGATAGATCAGTACATTTGTTAACTGTTATGTGCGATTTATCTATATTTTTCATTGCAGCAAAATCAAATAAATCTGGTATTTTGTTACAATGCATCGGCTTACCAGGATATATTATGTCAAGTATATTGTGCCTGTTTATAATAGTATGATACAGTTATCTTCCTTTCGTGTAAATTAGTCCTAGCGATCCAAAAAAGTCTTTAAATTGGATGTCTGTAATTTTAAACCGTTGTGGGCTGTATATGGCCGTCAAGTTTAAGTTACCGCAGCGATTATTTATGGTTATTGTTGTAGCTTGTAATTGCGCTGTGGCAAAAGATTTTAATGCATAGTGATTTAATCGTTCTCTAACCAACACTGCTGTTTCTCCATGTGCCTTTCCATCTGAGTGGTTTGCAACATAAAGTCTAAATCCCTGTATAAAGAAATTGTTTATGTTCGTAAGATGCGTTTCTGACAATAGCCTTAAATCAATGTTCAACACACTCATTTTTTACTTAAAAATGTTTGCATCATTTGGTTTTGTGATTTTATTATCTCTTGAATCATAGAAGTATTTTTCATTGAAGCCATAAATTGTGTCATACATTGAGTAAGGTTGAATATCATAGTTTCAACGATTCCATTTGGTTGGTTTTGGGGAATTGCATTTGTGCAGTATTACCATTCACCACGTTTGCATAACTCCCTTGTGTAGCATTGTCTTTAAGATTTACTGCTTGAATGCCCTGTGACAACTTCGATTTCAAATTTTTATATACAGGACATCCCCTGTAGTTAGTAATGTGATTTTCCCCACAATTGCTGCATTTTTTAATGAATTCTTCTTTCTTAAGAATGCATTTTCAAATGGGATGTACATAAATCACCATATACCAAACAAACACTGCGGAAAGTGCAATTTGATTTGATTTGCCCATATTCTTGGCAGTTAGTGCATTGTACCGGATCGTTTCTTTTATGTGGTTCTTCAACAGTTACTCTACGATGCAGCAAATATTTCAAATTATATGTTGGATGTGTTTAATTTTTTTAAGTTGATTTAAGTTCGGCAACAATCCAATTTAAGCATTGGCTGTGGTACTTTGTTTCTATTAAATATATTTACAACTGTTTTAATACCAAAACCGCATTCTTCCAATGCTTCTTTGACTTCACTAGAGTCTACGCCGGACTCTACACCCTTAATTACAACAACTAGGTAATTAGAGCTCTTCAGTTGATACGAATAATAAATGTTGTTTTTATTTGACAAAAATTTAACTATTTCCATAAAAGTTTTTTCAGTGTAAGACTGAATTTTTGTTTCATCAACTTATATTGCCTTTTTTCAAAGGCACTATACATATGTAAATTGTTTCTACCTACAATTTAACTTAATTCAGCAAAAAGAGCATTACTGCTACGCTCGCGCAAATATATTGGAGGTGGTTTGGCATTAACGACTGTGGTGGTACCATTCGCATCGTCGTCTGATCCTTTGCTTAGTAAGGCAAATCTGTTGCCATTTAAAACTTCCGGTTTATTCTTATTTAGTGTACCGCCTCGAAATTTTTTAGGACTGACCGCTGACCAGTGGCGGATCCAGAAACATTTTTTGGGGTGGTTTTACGAAAGTTTTATTACTCAACGTATTTTTAACATAGCAGTTCCCTCGCGAAAATTCAGTTATTATAGAACACGTTTTGTCTTGTGCACAAAAATGGGTATAAGGATAGTTGAATTGCGAAAAATCATATTATACTGTTGAAAAGAATGAGTTAATTATGCAACTTGACAAATAATTATGCACGTGATAATGAGGAGCTTGTAAAGTTGACCATGTACTACGTAAAATGGTGTGCAGGGGCAGTTTATAGCGCGCATGGTGCATAATAATGCGCATGACATATTACTAAAAAAGAACATGTTGATTATCATAAAAAATGCTTGCATGATATTGAAAATTTGCGTGACATCGCATGCGGAAAGCAAAAACCAATCGATATTCAACTCGATACACAAAAAGAAAAATCAAAACACGATGCAGTTCTGAAATTAACACCTGTTGTCAAAGCTATTATTTTTTGTGGCAAGCAAGGAATCGCACTTCGTAGGCACAGAGACATCGGTCGAGTTATAATGGAATCAGACATTTTACAAGATGAAGATGCTCTCGAAGCTTTAGAAGCAGTGAACAAAACGTCTTTGGGAATGTTTTCAAGATTGTAAGCATATTGGCGTCATTGCCTGTTTCAATAGCATCACCGGATTAGAAAGAGGATTAAAACCTATCATCAATGAATATTCATAGGGATATTGATCTGTCAGTTGATGAAATACTAGAAGAATTCTTTCAAAAACCAAGGAAAATATAACATGGAATGTGAGATCCCGTGTAATCCTCAATTAATCACTGAGCTATATGAATAACAACAAAAATCTTGTAACTTATTATAATTGCTTATAATTTGATGTGATTTTTTTGATCAATAACCTCATTCCAAACCCTTATCAACAAACATATATTTTTCTCTGAGTTTAGGGGATGTTTTCTCACTTATTATTTGTTATTTTATTATGTTTATTGTTTGTAAACATTTTTTTGTATAATTTTTTATGCTTTCATTAGCACTTTCGGTATTATTTCGGTTAAGTTCCGGTGTCGCGGAACATTGCACTCTCTTGCAATTTGCAAGTACCAAAGATAGTGAAATACCTTACCAAGCAATTTTGTGTATACAAGTATGTATGTATATAACTAATGCACTAACTGAAATATTCGGCATAAAGTTTGTTAGAATTTCTGTTAGGTATATGGTGACTGAGGGGATTATTGATTTTATTCAGCTAATTTTTACACACAAATTTACTATTATCAGACGGATTCTCTACAAATTTCTTTAATATATACTATATATCACAAATTTATCAATATTTTTGATAAAGATTTCGCAATAAGGAGTGGGGTTAACATACTTGGTATTCGTGCAAAGTTTCTATATGGAAAGTAGGTGCGATAGCTTTCCAATTTCGTCCATTTTCTCACTGTAATATAAGATAATATCACCTACCGAATTCGGTCAAAATTTGTTTATAAAAATGAATCGTAAAATGTGTTGCTAAGCGCATAACTCAACAAGGCCTGGACCAATTTGGCCAATTCTTTTTTCTAAATGTTCGTTGAGGTTAAAAGCTGGTTTTTACGGCAAGAAAAATTCGAATAATTGCCGGAAACCCCCTAAAAAGAGCCCTTTTCTTTTTCCCATACAATTATTTGTTAGCTAATGCTCGAGAACGGCTGAACCAATCTTGATGAAATTTTAAGAGGTTGTTCGCTGTGGATCGGCTCGGCTTTATTTTTGGCGTTAACATACATTGGCAGCCCAAGGCACATGACCGAGTACTTCCATTACGCGATGACATACATGCGGAATTATGGATCGCTATCAATCAGCAAGCGATCGTCACGATGTCACAGCACGACTTTTCAAACCACAGTTACGATGTTTGATGGACTTTATCTTGAAGCAACGTATATATGGTGCTGTTAGATGCTAGATGTACTCTCACACATTCTTCTTTGGATCAAATTGATGAAATCATTTCTGCGGAAATTCCTGATCCAGAGAAAGATCCAGTATTATATGAAGAGATGAAAACCAGTATGGTTCATGAACCTTGCGGACACCATAATCCCACTTCGGTTTGTATGTCTACCAATAAATGCACGAAACACTATCCAAGTGCCGTTCTTTCGGAAACACAAACTAGAAATCATGGATATCTCTATCGGCGTCTCTCACCAGACGACAATGGCAGAACATTCAGCACTCAATTTAGAAGAGTGAATATTGAAGTTGACAACTCATGGATCGTACTATATTCACCATTACTGTCTAATTCACATTCAAAACTCATATTAATGTAGAGTATTGCAGTTTAATGTAATGTAAAATACGTTTGTAAATACGTCACTAAAGAAAGCAACATGGAATGCATCGTCGAAGAAATAGTTGCGCAGAAAGCAAGGTCAACCAGTACCTTGACATCCAGATGTGTTCTCAACTAATGTATTAGGACGAATTTATGTACACAATCCACCCGAAAAACGATGACTGTTTCTACCTTCGGTTGCTATTGATTAATGGTTACGCGGTTCAATTTTATTTGAGTCATTGCTTACTGTGAATAGTACGGTGAGTGCAAGTTTTGAAGAAGTAAGCCAGCAATTACAATTGCTGGAACACGTTAATCACTGGAATGAAAATGAAGTTCGCACACTTTTCGATATAAACATTTTGACATATCAACCTTCAAATCCGCGTCAATTATGGGATACGAACAAAAATGACATTGCCGAAGACATTTTACTTCGTCTTCGCTAAAATTTCGAAATGGGTCAATTCCGGTTGATATTTCCGGTGGTTTGATATCAATGACATCCGCCGTTTATCAATTCGCGAAAGATGAACTCATCACGAATGATCGGGCATTGGCCAAGATATCGTAACTAACATTCCTTAAGCGCACGCGCAATGTTAGCTGCCAAAAATACCGATGTTGTTGACTTAAACTGGAAGATTCAAGGTCCAATTTCGGGAGACTTGCGCTCATACAAAACCATCGATCGTCTTGACATTGAAGATGACGCCGTGAATTATCCAGTGGAATTTCTTAATTCTTTGGACAGGCTTGGTATGCCACCGCATCATTATATTTCCCAATCTGCATGTGCCGAAACTGTGTAATGGAACCTGACTGATTGTGACGCAAAATTGCACTTGAGATGACAATCAACAGGACACAAGGATAGTTGCATAGTGTGAGGCATAAATTTGGAAATGCTATTTTTTCACACGCCCAGATATGCGTGGCGTGCTCACGAGCTGGAAAACCATCTTTTCTGTACACCGGAACAGAAACCAAAAAATGTTGTTTATCAAGCTGCGTTACATTGAAAAAAAAAAAACAAAAACAAGAAAAAACGTTTACTTCGGTTGCGCCGAAGCTAAATACCCTTCACAGGTGCATTTCGCTTAGTAACTATGTGTTCAGTTTGTATGGAAGCTATATGCTATAGTAATTCGTTCTGAACAATTTTTTTGGAGATTATATTGTTACCTTAAGCAGTAATCCATGCAAAATTTCGTGAAGATACCATGTCAAATGCGAAAGTTTTCCAAACAAGCCCTTGATTCCGATCGTTCGGTTTGTATAGCAGCTATATGCTATAGTAAT
Organism: Bactrocera neohumeralis; assembly: GCF_024586455.1. NCBI lineage: Eukaryota > Metazoa > Arthropoda > Insecta > Diptera > Tephritidae > Bactrocera > Bactrocera neohumeralis. Next base: position 26,337,106 of record NW_026089622.1, read on the forward strand.
CCGATCTGAGCAATTTCTTCTGATATTACATTATTTCTATAAACAATAACTCATACCAAATTTCGTGAAAATATATAGCCAAATGAGGAAGTTTCCTATGCAAGTATTTGATTCCTATCATTCAATTTGTATGGTACCTACATATATGCTACAGTTAACCTATCTGAACAATTTCTTCGGAGCAGGACAACGGCTGCGGGGTCAGCTAGTTAAGTGATAAAAACAGGTGAACGAAAATTTTATAGCAATATGTTACATGAGTGTAAAAAACTAAAGCAAATAAATCGAAAATCACACTTAAAATTATGAAAAAACAAACGAATGGTGATAAATGTAAAAAATGTATATATGGATGAAAATTTATAATATAAGAAAGTACTTGCTTGAATACACATTTAAAGTAAGATAATTTATGTTTATAACATATTCTATAGCTTTTATTTTTAAGCTACAAAATGGTTAAACCAATTTTCAAATTCACTAAACAATACAAAATAACAATGTACTAAAAAAAAAAAAAAATTGCATGATTAAAGGTTTAAATGCAACTTTTTCGCATTTATAACAAGGAATAGCAATAACACTTTAGTTTCGCGTAATTCAAAATTATTTTTGTCGTAGCTCGAAATTTCGCTGATTTTGTCAGCTACTTTTGCAGGTTTATTCCTGGCATCCTGTATATTTTGATATCGGCTTTTCAAAATTCAATAACCTTCATAATCAGGGAAAGATACCGGGAGAAAAATGAAGAAAAATCAATGAGTTTCGTATCATGTCACCCTTGGCTGAACATTTTTGCTCACTGCTCAGCTTTGTTCCACAGTAAGCACACCAACGCCATCTTATTTTGTGATGCTCGTTCGATGGTGGTCGTACATAAATATCTCTGTACTAGATTAATACCGTGTAATTTTATTGAAGTTTAACTGATATATTTACTGATCATCCCTCCCGAGGGTTGTGCGCGGGATTTAGACCCCGTCACATAAACAAATATCTCCAATGAAAAGGACAGAACAGCCTCGAATAAGAGACCCCCTTTTGACGACGACCACTACAAACGTATCATGAATTAAATTTAAAGGCAGGCACCTAGAATGTCCGGTTCCTTTATTGGGAAGGTAAAACCGTCCAGCTGTTCGATGTCCTCGTAAGAGTAAAGGCTGACATCAAGTCCGTCCAGGAAGTGAGTTGGATGGGACAAGGACTGATAAAAGCAGGTCCTCGTGGCATTTATCGCGGTGAATGAACGTGTAGCCACAATCCGTATCAAAACGAAGTTCTTCAACATATGTCGGATTTGCGCCCGCGCCCCGACGGAAGAGATGGACGATGTGATCACAGATGTCTCCTATGAGCGCTTGGAGTACACTTCTGAGGTTTGCCTTTGAGTGAGCAACGAATATACCTTTGACGCAACGGTCGATAAATTCAGCCTGTAGTACTACATTACCGCATAGTAAAGTTTATCAAGCTACCTGGCTGACTCCGCATCGAAAAGCCACCAACCAGATCAATCATGTTGTGCTTTAGGCGTGCATTCGCTCCGAGGTCTGAAATTGACTTGGACCACTTTCTTGTTGCAGCAAAGATACGCACCTGCCTCTGTGCAGAAAACAAAGCACATCAACAAACGCAAGGAAGGTTCGACGTCGAGAAGCTGTCATTATAAAAGGCAGCCGAGCGATTTCCTACCAGATTTGCACTAATGCTCTCTAAGAACACTCAGCAGCACTCGGTACAAGGGAACTGTAGGACCGGAATCTCCTTACGTAAAGCTGCAAATGAAACCATTGGTTTTTCGAAGAAAAAGAATGGCTGGTACGATGAGGAGTGCCGCATTGCAGTGGAGAGAAAACAGACTGACTACCTTCTATGTTACAATTGACCACAACACGTGCGGGATAGGATAGATACCGAGACTTGAAGAATGAGTGAGACGCATTTGCAAAAAAAAAGAGGAATACTGAAATGCCCGAGCTTGATAAACTAGTCGATATGGGAGCCGGACCATACTCTTGTAGAACCCACAGAGACTGATGCGCAGAGCGTACTAAAATTATGGAAGGAACACTTCTCCAGCCTACTCAATAGCAGTGAATGTGAACCATCTGGAGATGGCGAACCCGTTTTCCGATTACGATGGAATGAATGGTCCAGTGCACGACTATGACGAGGTCCTTGAAAAAAAAAAAACCATTGGAAAGGGTTCGGCACACACCACCTCGTTGCTAATTTCAAAGCTGCTTTTGACAGGAGCTGTCTTTATGCCGCTATGTCAGAATTTTAACGTTGAGTAATACCAAAAGCTCCTGCTCGATGCCAACAGAGGTTTCAGTCAAAGCGATTCCCTATCGTGCGACTGCAGTTGAATATAAATCGAGCTGCAAGACAAATTATATAAACCATCCCCATCCTGCTATATGGTGCACAGACATGGACGATGACAACTTCTGATGAGTCGGCAGTACAAGTTTTGGAGATGAAGGTTGTGCGGAAGATTTATATGCCTTTGCGTTTTTGAAACTGCGAATACCGCAGTCGATGTAACGATGAAATATGCGACGACATTGACAGAGTTCATCGAGTTAAGAATGAACGGAAACACTCCAGCTTTGAAAGTATTCGACGCAGTACCCGCCGCTGAATGTAAGGAAGAGGAAAACTTCCACTCCGTTGGAAAACCAGATGGAGAAGAATCTGGCTACACTTAGAATCTCCAATTGGCGCCAAACAGCAAAAAGAACGTAGTTTGGGCGCCCCGTGAAGCTTTAGTCTTTGGTCGGAATATTTTTTTATATGCCATGAATTGCGGCTTAGTTACAGTTTAATATTGAACTTACTCAATTTGTAGAATATATTAGGCTTTTTAACCCATCATGTTTAAAGAACTTATTCTTCTTCTTCTTAATTGGCGTAGACACCGCTTACGCGATTATAGCCGAGCTAACAACAGCGCGCCAGTCGTTTCTCCTTTTCGCTAAGTGGCGCCAATTGGATATTCCAAGCGTAGCCAGGTCCTTCTCCACTTGGTCCTTCCAACGGAGTGGAGGTCTTCCTCTTCCTCTGCTTCCCCCGGCGGGTACAGCGTCGAATACTTTCAGAGCTGGAGTGTTTTCGTCCATTCGGACAACATGACCTAGCCAGCGTAGCCGCTGTCTTTTAATTCGCTGAACTATGTCAATGTCGTCGTATATCTCGTACAGCTCATCGTTCCATCGAATGCGATATTCGCCGTGGCCAACGCGCAAAGGACCATAAATCTTTCGCAGAACTTTTCTCTCGAAAACTCGCAACGTCGACTCATCAGTTGTTGACAACGTCCAAGCCTCTGCACCATAAAGCAGGACGGGAATTATGAGCGACTTATAGAGTTTGGCTTTTGTTCGTCGAGAGAGGACTTTACTTTTCAATTGCCTACTCAGTCCGAAGTAGCACCTTTTGGCAAGAGTTATCCTGTGTTGGATTTCTAGGCTGACATTGTTGGTGGTGTTTACGCTGGTTCCAAGATAGACGAAATTATCTACGACTTCAAAGTTATGACTGTCAACAGTGACGTGAGAGCCAAGTCGCGAGTGCGACGACTGTTTGTTTGATGACAGGAGATATTTCGTCTTGCCCTCGTTCACTACCAGACCCATTTTCTGTGCTTCCTTGTCCAGCCTGGAGAAAGCAGAACTAACGGCGCGGATGTTGAGGCCGATGATATCAATATCGTCGGCGTACGCCAGCAGCTGTACACTCTTATAGAAGATGGTACCTTCTCTGTTTAGTTCTGCAGCTCGTACTATTTTCTCCAGAAGCAGGTTGAAGAAGTCGCACGATAGGGAGTCGCCTTGTCTGAAACCTCGTTTGGTATCGAACGGCTCGGAGAGGTCCTTCCCGATCCTGACGGAGCTTTTGGTGTTGCTCAACGTCAGTTTACACAGCCGTATTAGTTTTGCGGGGATACCAAATTCAGACATTGCGGCATAAAGGCAGCTCCTTTTCGTGCTGTCGAAAGCAGCTTAAAAATCGACGAAGATTGTGTCGATTCTCCTTTCACGGGTCTTTTCCAAGATTTGGCGCATGGTGAATATCTGGTCGGTTGTTGATTTTCCAGGTCTGAAGCCACACTGATAAGGTCCAATCAGTTTGTTGACGGTGGGCTTTAATCTTTCACACAATACGCTCGATAGAACCTTATATGCGATGTTGAGGAGGCTTACTCCCACGGTAGTTGGCGCAGATTGTGGGGTCTCCTTTTTTATGGATTGGGCATAGCACACTAAAATTCCAATCGTTGGGCATGCTTTCGTCCGACCATATTTTACAAAGAAGCTGATGCATGCTCCTTATCAGTTCTTCGCCGCCGTGTTTGAATAGCTCGGCCGGCAATCCGTCGGCCCCTGCCGCTTTGTTGTTCTTCAGGCGGGCAATTGCTATTCGAACTTCTTCATGGTCGGGTAATGGTACGTCTGCTCCATCGTCATCGAATGGGGAATCGGGTTCTCCTTCTTCTGGTGTTGTGCTTTCACTGCCATTCAGCAGGCTGGAGAAGTGTTCCCTCCATAATTTAAGTATACTCTGGGCATCAGTGACTAGATCACCTTTGGGGGTTCTACAAGAGTATGCTCCGGTCTTGAAACCTTCTGTAAGCCGCCGCATTTTTTTCGTAGAATTTTCGAGCATTACCCCTGTCGGCCAGCTTATCAAGCTCTTCATACTCACGCATTTCGGCCTCTTTCTTTTTCTGTCTGCAGATGCGTCTCGCTTCCTTCTTCAATTCTCGGTATCTATCCCATCCCGCACGTGTTGTGGTCGATCGTAACGTTGCGAGGTAGGCAGCCTGTTTTCTCTCCGCTGCGGCGCGGCACTCCTCGTCGTACCAGTTGTTCTTTTGCACTTTCCGAAAACCAAGGGTTTCGGATGCAGCTGTACGTAAGGAGTTTGAAATGCCGTCCCACAGTTCCTTTATACCGAGTTGTTGATGAGTGCTCTCAGAGAGCAGGAGTGCAAGCCGAGTAGAAAATCGTTCGGCAGTCTGTTGTGATTGCAGCTTCTCGACGTCGAACCTTCCTTGTGTTTGTTGACGTGCGTTTTTTGCTGCAGAGAGGCGGGAGCGAATCTTGGCTGCAACAAGATAGTGGTCCGAGTCGATGTTAGGACCTCGGAGCGCACGCACATCTAAAACACTGGAGACGTGTCTTTCGTCTATCACAACATGATCGATCTGGTTGGTAGTTTTTCGATCCGGAGACAGCTTGATGAATCTTTTTATGCTGGAATCTAGTACTACAGATAACCATATTTCGGGCACCGCCGAAGTCGATCAGCCTCAACCCATTTGGGGATGTTTCCTCGTGGAGGCTGAATTTACCGACCGTAGTGCCAAAGATACCTTCTTTGCCCACCCTGGCGTTGAAGTCGCCAAGCACGATTTTGACATCGTGGCGGGGGCATCTCTCATAAGTGCGTTCCAAGCACTCATAAAAGGCATCTTTGGTCACATCGTCCTTCTCATCCGTCGGAGCGTGGGCGCAGATCAGCGATATGTTGAAGAACCTCGCTTTGATGCGGATTGTGGCTAGACGTTCATTCACCGGAGTGAATGATAGTACTCGGCGACGGAGTCTCTCTCCCACCACGAATCCCACACCAAACTTGCGCTCCTTTATATGGCCACTGTAGTAAATGTCACAAGGACCTACTCGTCTCTGTCCTTGTCCCGTCCATCGCATTTCTTGGACGGCGGTGATGTCAGCCTTTGTTTTTACGAGGACATCAACCAGCTGGGCAGCGGCACCTTCCCAATTAAGGGACCGGACATTCCAGGTGCATGCCCTTAATTCGTAGTCCTTCTTTCGTTTGCCATGGTCGTCATCAAAAGGGGGGTCTCTCATCCGAGGCTGCTGTTGGTTTTTCATTGGGGTGAGCTTTTTACGTGGCGGGTCCCAAACCCAGCGCACAACTCTTTGCAGGGGTGTTTCGCCTTCTCACTTTAGCTCACCTTCGAACGGATGTTCTTAGGCTACCCAGAGGATACTTGGTCAAAGACCGGAAGTCGTGAGCTGCTTGAGTCATATGTAAAAGAATCGTTTCTGGCCACTCCCAAGTGAATGGCGATCAGAGAACTTTCCTCACTTGCGTGAACTTCTACACATGACCCCATCCTCCAAAAACTTATATAAAAAATATTAAAAATTTAAATTAATAATTGCTTCTTTTATTACGACCCTAAATATTAACTAGTTAAATATTACATTTAAATTCAAATAATTTATACAGTCAAGGAAAAAGTCTACATAATTCTTGAGTTTTATGAAGTTTTTTGTGTGTTATTTTGACTCAAGCATGAATAAGGGCGGTTTTTAATATTTTGCGGCTACTAATGGCTAATTTTCGTTTTGATTTTTCCAAAACATCCCAAATGTGTCCTTTTGGGTCGAGAAAGAACTCAGTCAGCAGTCTAATGGCCCAAAACGAAAAGTTGAGGGTACTCCAAATGAACATCCACAAATGTAAGGTCGCTTCTGCCAAGCTTCTTTTCAATATAGAGAAAGGTAGCTACAACGTTTCTTTACTCCAGGATTGCATCGGGAACAATAGTCGCTGGGCTGAAGTCACAAAACTACACGACATTCACCCCGAGATTAACAAGTTAAGATCAGCGATATTGGTGAAAAAGGTCCATTTTCTTATAATGAATTCAGTCTTTCCACAGATGATCTGCCGGTTGTGGAAGTGAAGGGTGCCAAGGATGAGCCTCTACTTCTTACATCTTGCTATATACTACAGGAATGCGAGGCGCCAATGGCAGAACCCCAAGGGCTGGCGGCTACATCCAGCAGAAGCTAACGCTTATCATGCGGTTTGGGGCAGCACCGACATCAATCAGCGAGGATGTCCCTACACAATTATACTTTCCAAAGTCTATTGATAGCTAATCGAGGTGGGGAACCTACCTACTAAGACCCACTTCCAGAAATGTTCTAGATATAACACTAAATACAAGTAGAGATGCATTGGTAGAAAACTGAAGGGTGCTAAGCACACCGTCGTTCTCTGACCATAGGTACATTTACTTGTCTGTTAGATCGGAAGTAAAGACCAGAAACAAGGTTAGAAGAAATCCTAAGAATACAAACTGAGATCTTTACAGGCAGATACTATTAGGCAGGAGATTTAGACCTTGCGCGTATATCTCACATGAACTGCATGGGAAGGGCGTGACTGTATTTACGAATGCCCTAAACACAGCTCTTCATTACGCATGCTGCGACTCAAGCACAAAACGAAGCCCCCTTATTGGAACATGGAGCTTGGGTCTTGCAGAAGCAAATTACTGAATGCTTCAACTAGGACTAAAGCGAGGACTGTTGGAACGCATATAAAGATCTTCTAGGAGACTACAAAAAGTTGGTGCGCAGGACAAGTGAGAATCCTGGAAAAACATTTGTAGTTGAAAATACCAACCAGGTGGCGAGACTTAGGAAACCTGAAGCTTATTCGACCCATAAAAATCTCCCGGTACGAACGGAATCATTCCAGCATTGTTACAGAATGTGCTCTGTCCATGACCAAAATCGATTCGTAGGGGATGAATGAAGTTCAGCCATTTGCAACACTCATGGAGAGACTATGGTAGTTTTGATACCAAAGGCAGGTAGAAACAACCCAACAGACTCAAAAGAGGTGAGGCTATAAACCGCAAGACAAATTCTTGGATGCGCTCTAGAAACTTGTCTAAATCGCAGCACGCATATACAAAAGGCAGATCAATAGAGACTCCACTCTATACACTGGTATTTATTTCGAAAAAAACTCTTGAATATAAGCAATACGATTTTGGAGTAATCCTGGACATTTCTGGACCGCTTAACAATGTATCTATGGAATCTATTCTGAATAGAATACATTCGATATGTGTTGATCCTGTTATGCAACGCTGGATCAGAAGCCTTTTGACCTCTAGACTGATTAGAGAAAAATGAAACGAGACTAAAATTACCAAGGAGGTCTGTCGTAGTACTCCCCGAAGTGGAGTGCCATTTCGGATTCTATTAACATTCGTATTCTGTACTGGCGTAGACACCGCTGACGCGTTTATAGCCGAGTTAACAACAGGGCACCAGTCGTTTTCACTTTTTGCTTTGTGACACCATTTGGAGTGAAGACAGGCCCTTCTCCACCTGGTTTTTCGAAGGAAGTGGAGGTTTTCCTCTTTTTCTTCTTCCATTGCATCGAAAACTGTCTCAGCAGGAGTCTCTTCGTTCATTTGGACGACGTGAGCCGCTGTTTTTTAATTCGCTGAACTAAGTCAATGTCGTCATATATCTCGTACAGCTCACTATTCCATCGAATGCCATATTCGCCGTGGTCAATGCGCAAAGAACCATTAATCTTTCGCAGAACCTTTCTCTCGAAAACTAGTAACGTCGACTTATCAGATGTTGTCATCGTCCATGCCTCTGCACCATATAGCAGGAAGGGAATAATGAGTGCCTTATAGAGTTTGGTTTTTTTTCGACGACCTACTCAGTCTGAAGTAGCACCTGTTGGCAGGAGTTATTCTACCATGGATTTCGGCTGACAATATCGTTGGTGTTGATACTGGTTCCAAGATAGAAAAAATTATCTACGACTTCGAAGTTATGACTGTCAACAGTGACGTGAGAGACAAGTCCCGAGTGCGACAGTAGATATTTCGTTTTGCCCTAGTTCACTAACAGACCCATTTGCCTCGCTTCCTTATCCATTCTGGAGAAAGCAAAACTAACGGCGCGGTTGTTGAGGCCAATGATATCGATGTCATCGGCGTACATCAGCAGTTGTACACTCTAATAGAAGATAGTACCTTCCCTATTTAGTTCTGCAGCTCGAAATATTTTCTCTTAGAGCAGATTGAAATAATCACACGAAAGGCAGTCGCTTTGTCTGAAACTTAGTTTGGTATCGAACGACATCGCGGAACTTTTCGTGCTGTCAAAAGTAGCTTTAAAATCGATGAAGAGGTGGTGTGTGTCGGTCTCAATAGAACCTTATATGCGATGTTGAGGAATCTTATCCCACGATAGTTTGCGCAGATTGTGGGATCTCCCTTTTTGTGGAATGGGGGAAGCACACTAAAATTCCAATCGTTGCGCATGCTTTCGTCTGACCATATTCCCCAAAGAAGCTGATGCATGCTTCTTTTCGATTCATCGCCGTTTTCTTTGAATAGCTCGGCTACCAATTCATCGGCCCGGAGCTTTGTTGTTCTTCAGGGGGCTAATTGCTTTTCGAACTTTTTCATGGTCGGCGAATGGAACGTCTGCTCCATCGTCATCGTTTGGTGTACCGGGTTCGCCATCGCCTGACATTATACTTTCATTGCTACTAAGCAGGTTAGAGAAGTGTTCCCTCCATAATTTAGTATACACTGGGCATTAGTTAAAAGATCACTTCTAGGGATTCTACAAGAGTATTCTGCGGTCGTGAACCTGCGACCCTGTCGGCCAGCTGGTCAAACTCTTCGAACTCACGCATTTCGGTCTTTCGTTTCAATTATCGGTATCTATCCCATCACGCACGTGTGTGGTCGATTGTAACGTGGCGAGGAAGGCAGTCTGTTCTCTCCATTGCGACGCGATACTCCTCACCGTACCAGCTGTTCTTTTGCATTTTCCAAAAACCAATTGCTCCGGTTACAGCTATACGCAATGTTCTTGAAATGCCGTCCCATAGTACCCTAATACCGAGGGTTTGACGAGTGCTCTCAGAGAGCAGGTGTGCAAGTCGAGTTGAAAATCGTTCGGCTGTCTATTGTAATTACAACTTTTCGACGTCAAACCTTCCTTGTATTTGTTGACGTGCATTTTTTGCTGTGCAGAGGCGGGTGCGTATTTTGGCTGCAACAAGATAGTGGTTCGAGTCAATGTTAGGATCTCGGAGCTTATAAACCTCGTGTCTTCCGTCCATCACAACATGATCGTTCTGGTTGGTGGCTTTTCGATCTAGAAACAGCCAGGTAGCTTGCTGAATTTTTCTATGCTGGCGAATTCAATCAGCCTCAACACATTTGGGGATGTTTCCTGGTGGAGGCTGAATTTACCGACTGTTGTGCCAAAGCTACATTATTTGTCCACCCTGACGTTAAAGTTGCCAATTACGATTTTGTCATCGTGGCGGTGGCAGCTCTCATATGCTGTTTATGCTGTAGGGTTTTTATGCTGTTGGGGAAACTGGGGTACCTTTGACACCTTTTTTTTTAAATAAAATTTCTCGAAATGTGTTTGAATTGTCATAAAATAATTTGTTACCTGCTTTAGAGCAATTATTCAGCTTTATAATATTGCCGGAGTTTTTTTTTCAGCGACTCCCTTTTACACTTTAATTTACAGTTTTTAAAAAAAAGCCATTTTGTCAAATGTGCCCCTGTCACGGGGTATTTCACAGCTCTATTTCACAGCGCATAATTATAGCTAAATCTTCAATTTCTGGATTAACAAAAGCCAAACTTGAAGGAGATGTCTTTCGGAAAAATTTGATGTTATAAGTGCAGTTGCAAAACGTTTCTATTATTTGACCTACATATAAAACGGTGTTTTTGATGTTTTCTTGGAATTTTACCAGAACGTAGTCTCCCACAGTCAAATTATCATCATCAGTTATTTTGTGTGTCTCTAAATCACCTGCCCGGGATTCAAGGTAACCTTCATCATCAGGAGGGAATCCATTAGAGTCAATAGTGTCAGCGAAGCTAATGTTACCCGTACTTTCGTCTGAAGATTCGATTTTCAGTTGAGGTTTTCTTTTTGGTTTCTTCTTTTTAGCCTGCTGTGTTCTCTTCTGTGAAAACTTGAGAGTGCGATTGGCGGTTTTAAAATTTTTCTTTATAGTAGTAAGCTGCTCAATCCTTCTTTTTTCAGTTGAAGAAGTAAGGATTCGGGAAGTTCCACTTCTCGAAGATTACGTGGATGCATGCAGTTGCGATATAGGTCTAACTGATTCTGGCGTAGTACATGGTGAGTTATGATTTAGGTTGCTTTGTTGATTTTTTGTAGCATTTTGTGATGAATTCATATCATCTGATCTATCAGGATGAACGCGTTCAACTTCCTCATCTGTTACAGACTCCAGCGCAAATGTTTCATCTTGAAAAACCTGGGTATTGAGAAGACAAATTCCTGTTGCTTTGAATCCGTTCATTATGTTTAGGGAAAATGCTCTTTGAAATGGTTGTTGAGTTAAGGTGCCGATATCATATATACTGATTTGTTTTCCAGGATTTGTGGTTAAAAAATCGTTAAAGGCTTTGCGGTAAAATTGCTTAAAGGGTCCGAAAACTGATACATCCAAAGGTTGTAGACGATGGGATGTATGTGGAGGAAAAGAAAGTAATACAATTCCAGCCTCGGCGCAATAGCTAATGCTTTCGAAACTGCAATGTGACGCATGATTATCAAGCAGAATTAGAATTGGGTTTTCAACTGAACAGTTCGTAAAGTTTTTAATGTGTTTCAGCACATTTGCAAAGAGTTCGGAAATCATCCATCCGGATTTTGTATTCAATATCAACGAACCGGGCATGCATCCACTTCCGAATCTTCCACTGAAACGTACACGAGGAAATATATAAGCCGGAGGCAAACGATTTCCGCAAGCGTTAACTATGCCAACGATTGTAACCAAGCTGCCGCGCTCAGCGGAAGATGCTTGAGAAACAGAACGTTGTCCTTTTGCAGCACAAAACTAGAGAAGAAATATGTTATTTAAAGTCATTAACGTGTATTTCCAACCAGGCTAAAAATAAGACTAAATGTATCTATAAGCCTATCTTACCTTAATAGGCTCCATCACGGTAGTGATGTTTCGTCCAAATTATAGATATTTTTTGGCTGAAATGTGGACTTTACAAACAACGTAGTAAGATTTTTGAAAAAACTTTCCACTGCTGATTTAGTAAAACCGCGTAATCTTGCCAAACTGAACTTTTCATGTTTACTAAGAGATATAGAATCATTTCTTTTAAAAAATCCGTTAAGCCAATCGTCTCCAGCTTCTTTGGATTTTTCCCAGGCAGTTGGAGTAACCAAATTTTTAGCTTTAGTGTAATCATATGCAAACTTGTTTAAAGTTTGATAAATTAAGCCGTAAGAATAAAAAGCACATTTCTTGACGTATTTACAAATATCGGTTTCTTGTTACTTATTAAATGTCTGGCGAGATGTGAATTTCGATTGAAATTTAAAATAATCATCAGAGCTGCTATCATTGCCAGAATCTGAAAGATTGCCAGAAGGTGCCTTATGTTTTAAACGCATGATTAGAGTTGTCCTATTTATTCCGTATTTGATGGCAGCTGTAGTTTTGTAGACTTTTGTCAAATGTGCCCCATTCAAAAATGTCAAATGTACCCCAACTGAGTTTACTTTAGAAATTTCAATTTTCTTACCTTTTAAATTCTTTTATTCTTAAATTTCCAAATCTTTTCAAAATTAATCAGAATAATACTAGTTAAGTTCACTTAGCACTTTAAAATGGTGTTCAATTGACTTCACAAATGTTTTGCATATCACCGCCACAAAGTAACACAGAACGCAGAGAAAAGAGAAAAACACGTGTTACTTCACCAAAATGTATAAACACTAACTGGTTCAACATATTGAATAAAATCAATTACTTCACCATTCCTAATTTATAAATGCGATTGATTTTACTGGCTTGACTTCGAAAAGGCCATAGTCAAATGTGCCCCAAAGTCAAAGGTACCCCAGTTTCCCCTAGTGTTTTTATGCTTTATCATTGGTAGTGTTTTTACGTAGCGGGTCCTAAACCCAGCGCAAGACCCTATGGAGGATATGCTTCGCCGTCTCACTTTTGCTCGCCTTCAAACAGATGTTCTTTGTTTACCCGGAGGATACTTGGTCTAGGACCGGAAGTCGGGATTTGCTTGAGTCATATATAAAAGAACTTTCCTCACTTCCGTCAACTTCTACACATGACTCGAACTTCCTTACATTACTTGTGAATAAACTGCTAAGGAACTTGGAAGGTAAAGCCGTAAGATAGTACCATATGCGGACGACATTGTCATCTTAATAACGGGTAAATGTCTACAGACCATTAGAAGTATTATGAGCACCCTCCTCAAAACAGTCTAGAAAAGAGGGATCTGCCTGTGTTCACAAGATAGCCCTTTATGGAAGTTCCCTTCTATAAATGGGACACAGCTCTCTCTGAAGAATCGGACCAAGTACCTTGGGTAGTCTTGGACAGCAAACTGCTGTGGTTGACAATACCAAACACTTAATTGGTTTAGTTGTATGGCAGCTACATATATGCTAAATATCTCGTGAAATGAAAAAGCTTTCCATAGCAGCACTTTTTTCCGATCGTTCAGTTTTTATGGCAGGGATAAGTTATAGTGGTCCGATACCGGCATTTCCACAAATATACTGCTCCTTGCTGAGAAAAAGTCGGGTGCAAAATTTCAGATAATATCTCAAAAACTAAGGGACTAGTACGATTATATAGTAAATATATACTGATCATAACATACATATGTTAAAGGGTCTCTGGCGTGTTCTTTTGAGTGTTACAGATATTGTAGCAAACTTAATATCCCTTATTGAGGGTATAATGGCTAGAAATTCCTCGACACATATGTACATTTCATTAAGCGAACTCTGATTTCTGTACTGATTCATTTGCGCACCTGGTGTGTTTTACTTAACGTTAAATATAACGTTTCTAAGAAAACTTTTAAGCTTTTTCCTTTTCGCTCTTGCTTCGCCTCGTTGGTTTCCAAAATGTTTGGGCTTCAGATAGGAACCCATTGTCCTTGTAAGGTATCATTAGATTTGTTTCTAACGGTTGCGCTGCATCACCAAGCAAACGATATTCTAGAGGAAATGTAATCCAGCCATTTGCACTTGCTCGCTTCAATGAGCTAGTAAGTCATACTGTTTAAAAACTTTGTATCCAGACGTGTAAGAAGTCAGCCTTTCCCAACCCTTAAAAATACATACATACTATATGTTTAATACAAGAATATTATTTTTTGACTATTCTATCAACAATAAGAGTCTGATGCTAGCTAGTGGTAAGCCATACATATATATTTTTTGCTCCTTTAATGAAGTTCTTTACCAAAAATTACTTAAATTAATTGGATGACCTTTATTAAATGGTATATATATCAGTACACATTTGTTATATACATATATGCAATTTTTTATCAAGAGCACAAGCAGCTGTTATGTAAATTCGATTTTATCCACGGTATAAATTTACTAACTCTGGTGTAAACACCTGGATATCCGTCTCTACCGCAGCCAACGCCCCAAGAAACTACACCAACAATAAAATACTTTATCCCATTTGAAAGTAGAAGGGGGCCACCGCTGTCTCCCTGACATGAATCCATATTAGGCCTTCCAGCACAAATCATACTGGATGTTATTCTAGTACTTTTATACTTTTGGTTTCGACATTCTGTAATAGACATTATAGGTACTTTCACCTGGTTAACGATTGCTGGCAATTCACCACCTTCATTAGTACGCCCCCATCCAACCACAGTGCCTATTCGTCCTAGGATATAAGAAAAATAATTTAGAAGTTATTGAAAAATTGATCTTTTAAAAATATTATGTATTGTAATTATTTTATGTTCCATTTAGAACTAACACTATAAATTGTCGGCCATTATGCACTATGAATACATAAAATAAGGTGTTGCAAATTTAAGTTAGCTACAATTGGAAATTCTACTGGAGTATATATGTACATATGTATGTATATGTATTTATCGATCCCAATGACCACACGACAGTTCCAGTCTAATTACCACAAGTTCCGGTTTCATTTGCCGCAAATACATTATTCATATAAAACATAAGCAATCTATTAAATATGCCATCAAAATTATCATCTATTTATCTCTACAGCAATAACCATTTATTATGACTGTACACTGACAGTACGCATTCGTTAATTTTTTGTCAATATTCTTTAATAACAAAAGCATATATGTATTGTATCTCAATTCAATTATTTTACATACATACATATATTCAGAAAGGCAAAACAACTAATTACTCCATAATTTAAAGTTTTTTTTTTGTTTATATTGCATATCTTTATTTACAATCTGTCGTGAAACAATAAGTAAATGTAATTGACTGATATAATTCACATTGATGCATTAAGTGCAATTTGGCCTTAAAGTAAGGGTGATCAGTAAATGTATCGTATGATTATTTTTGCATTAACTACTTAATTAGTTCTTACGATCTAAAGGGCAGGTCTAGAGGATGCAGCCTTTGAAGTCGATGAAGTATGATTATTTTTGCATTAACTACTTAATTAGTTCTTACGATCTAAAGGGCAGGTCTAGAGGATGCAGTCTTTGAAGTCGTCGTGTGTCCTCACTGTTGTCTAATAAGTTTATGGCGTGTGTGTTATTTTTTTTTTATGTTGCATATCTTTATTTACAATCTGTCGTGAAACAATAAGTAAATGTAATTGACTGATATAATTCACATTAATGCATTAAGTGAAATTTGGCCTTAAAGTAAGGGTGATCAGTAAATGTATCGTATGATTATTTTTGCATTAACTACTTAATTAGTTCTTACGATCTAAAGGGCAGGTCTAGAGGATGCAGTCTTTGAAGTCGTCGTGTGTCCTCACTGTTGTCTAATAAGTTTATGGTGTGTGTGTTGGGATGGAAATTTAGTCTTGTGATGTATTTAGAGCTGTATCTTTTTATTTCGTCAATCACCGTAGATGTGTTCAGATCCTTGTGGAGATGGATATTTTTGATATACCACGGAGCCTTAGCAATCAGTCTAAGAGTTTTTGACTGGTATATTTGAATAATATTTATATTGGATTTACTTGCAGTACCCCAAATTTGAATGCCATAAGACCATACAGGTTTTAACACAGCTTTGTAGAGAAGCATTTTGTTTTTCAGACTAAGTTTAGACTTGGGGCCAAGCAACCAATACATTTTTCTTGTTTTAATTTTGAGCTGTGTTCTCTTGGCTCTGATATGTTCACGCCAAGTAAGTCTTTTATCTAAATGTAATCCGAGGTATCTTACACTATTGGAATTAGGAATTATGACTCCATTAAGATTTACGCTGGGGCACTCTTCTTTTCTCAATGTGAAGGTGATTTCAGCAGATTTTGAGGCGTTTACCGAGATGTTCCAGTTTCTAAGCCAGGATTGCAATTTATCTAGCTGTGCTTGTGCGGTTTCAGCAGCTTCACTAGCCGAGTAGGAGGATGAAAGTATAGCAGTGTCGTCTGCGTAGGTGGCAACTATTAATTTATCGTCTTGTAGTATTGGCATGTCTGCGGTAAAACCTGTGTAGAGCGTTGGTCCCAGAACACTACCTTGGGGGACTCCTGCTTTTATCTCGTGTATGTCCGAGATTTCGTCTTGAATTTTAACGTAGAAATGCCTGAAACTCAGATAAGATCTGAGGAAGAGATAGAGCGGGGTAGGTAGTATCTTTTTAATTTTGTACAGTAGGCCTGAGTGCCAGACTCTGTCAAATGCCTGCTGAATGTCTAGGAAAATCGCACAACAATACTTCTTCTCTTCCAGACTACAAAGTATAGATTTCACAATACGATGGCATTGTTCCGGTGTGCCGTGCATTTGTCTGAAACCAAATTGATGATCTGGGATGATCGATTGCCTTTCCAGCTCTGGCAGTAGTCTTCGAAGAAATATTCTTTCGAGTATTTTCGAGAATATTATCAGTAGGCTTATTGGTCTATATGAAGATAACTCATTTTCCGGCTTGTTTGGCTTTGGTATCATAGTTATTTCAGCACATTTCCACTGCGTAGGGAAATGACTTAGCCTGAAGCTACAGTTAAAAAGCAACACTAGAAATAACAGGCATTTCTTGGGAAGATTTTTGATTGTCCATGCGTCGATATTGTCGTGACCTGGAGATTTTGAATTTTTTATCCGCGAAATTTCCGACTGAACTTCTGAGAGTCTTACGCTTGTTAGAGGTTTATCCATTGGGCATGGACTGTCGATGTATTCTTCAACGTCCCGGCGTTGGCTAGTACTGTTGAAGTTAAATGGCTCAAATGAAGCTTTAAGATGGTTGGCAAAAGCATTAACTTTGCTTGTGTTTGATCTACATCAAGAATTGTTGCCATCTTTTACCGGAACCTGTCTTACGGTGGGCCGTTTTAGGTATTTGGTGGCCTTCCATATACTATAGTCCCCGTCCTTGTTTGGATCAACATTTTTATGGTATTCTCCTATCGATTCTTCTTTAAGTTCAGCCAACTTAGTTTTAAGCTCCTTGGTTGCTTTGTTAAGGGCTGTTTTGTCATTTGGATTCCTGCTGTTGTGCCAAATCCTTCGAAGTCGCCTCTTGTGTTTAACCAATTCAGAGAATCCATCAGAATATGGTTGCCTATTTCTTTGTGTTCGACAAGGTTTTTTACAACTGTTCGTTGACGCTAAAAAGGCGGCTTCGTGTATTTTGTTGGTAAATATTTCCACAGCATCATCTAAATCTCTTGTTGAGTTAATCTCCATGTTGAGATTAATATTGGACTCAAGTCGGGCTTGAAAAAGTTTTATGTCAGATCTCTTTTTAAATATACGCTGCTTCTGAGCAGTGACTAAAGCAGGCGAATTAAAATTAATAATGAGAGCAGAATGATCTGAGCTAAGATTGTCATCATTGATTATTTCGAGGAGATTGGAATCAATTCTTAAGTGAACAGCAAAATCGATTAAATCAGGTATCTTGTTAGGATCAGTGGGCCAGTAAGTGGGCCTGCCGGTAGAAAGAACGTTAAGATTTTTTTCTGTTATACATTTGTATAGTTCGCGACCTTTCGGATTAGTAAGACGAGATCCCCACCATGTATGTTTGGCATTGAAATCACCACCAGCCAGAAATCGACTGCCCAGTTTGTTGAAAAACGTAATAGATTCCTCCATTAACGCTTGTGATTTCAATAGAGGCTGCTTGAACTGAAGGCAACGAGATTGGTTCTAGTATCTTATATTTTAAAGCGGACTTAACAATAATAGCAGATCCACCATGTGCTTTACCATCAGGATGGTTGCAAGTAATAAGGTCGTAACCATTAATTTTAAAAAAAGACTTGATAGTGAAATGAGTTTCGGATATCATAAGTATATTTATGTTTTTAGTTACAATGAAATGTTCGACTTCTAATCTATGATTACTTAGTCCATTGGCGTTCCAGATAGCCATCTTTAGACTTAATTGCAAAATTTTGCAACAAGGGAAGACATCATGGTTAATAGCGCTGAGGTCAGCTCAATTTGTTTAGAGATCAGAGCTTCTAGCTTTTCTAAATTCTTGTGACTGCATGCAGCAGTGCTTTGTTGTCCTCTTATCTGCGTAGCTTAAGTTGTTGTAAAGTGGTTGCTCGGTATTTAAACTAGTACCGACTTTAGGCCTTGGATTATTATTAGTCGACTTAGTTGGATCTCTTTTGCATACAAGTGCCTGATAGACTTGACAACCCTTGTAATTGGCAGTATGATTTTGCAAGCAGTGTACACATTTTGGTGGAGTACGGACGTCTTTTTCGCATTGAGCGGTGGAATGGTCTAGACCGCACTTCACACACCTGAATGGCTTTTTACAATAGCGTTTAGTATGTCCAAACTCCTGACAACGATGGCACTGAACTAAGTCATTCAATTTTCGAGGAGGCTTAATTTTGACTACTGCATTGCATAAGCGATTAATGTCGAATGCACTTTTGTTGTTTGCTGATGGCTCTAGGTCAGCAAAAAATATTGACATTGGCATTTTTGTTGCTTTACTTTTAGCATTAACAATGTTTCTCACAATGTGGCATTGTTGAGCTAAGCCAAGTTTAATGTCATCTATCGGTGTGGAAAAATGAATATTTTTTATAACAATTCTGTAGGGCTTATCTTCTTTTAGCTGATAAGTGTGAAAAATTTTATTTTCAGAGTCTAAATAATTAACAAGCTTTCTATAAGAGTCACTGTTTGCAGGCATAACTCTGGCTTGTCCGTCTCTACCGGACTTGTACGAAAAATTTTCTCTGCCAATTAGAGCTGAAAAACTAATAATCATTTTATTTATGTCGTTAACTTGTGGTATGAAAATTGGTGGTGGTTTGTGAACACTCGTAGTTGTCTCTATTTGTTGCTCACTGTTGTTATCACTGATATTGATGTCGCTTTGTGTGTTTGTGTCCAAGACTGAAAACCGGTTGGATGTGTTTAGAGTAATGTTTGTCTTTAGTTGTTTTTTAATACTTTTGGAGATTCAATAGTTTTGCGCTTCACTGCTTTATGCTGGTATGTGCTTTGCCAGCCTCCGCTGTTATCACACATAACGCCCGCCACAACATCCTCCTCATCCATTAGGTAGAGGTTTTGTTTGTGCCGATTTTTCGCGTTTTATTTCACACGATTTTTTGTTTACTAAAATAATGCAAGTGCACTTTTCCGAATGAAATCAAAAGTTCTGCCTATGATTGCACTCACTGAGTTTTGTCTATGACCGAACTAATTGAATTCACGATAGGAACTATAATTTAAAGTTAAATTACTTTTGGATGGCAAAAGGTATGAATAAGCACGTATGTATATAGCAAAAAGAGCACGAAGTTCATATCTGCTGTCATTATTTGAGAATGCATTGCGAAATAGGTGTTCAAACCATATCTATTACTTCCTATTGAAGATTAATCATAAAATTCTTTCTGTTTATTGATTGTACTTCATTGTTCCTACTATTGTGATTAAAAATAATACAGGAATTAAAGCAAGCCATATTTAACATATCGTAAAAAGTGGTTACTGGTCATCTGAGAATTTTTCGGATCATATTGCTTCAAAGTTGGTCAAATGTATGGATACTAATCATCGCAGGTGTATAAGACTGAATAATTTGCAGCTTTTGTGGGTTTGCACAAATTGAGGATCGTTCATTCATAGTTGAAAGAAGAAGCACATTTTTATTTTTTTAACATTGAATGAAAAACCCTTCCCAGATCAAAGCAGAAAAGGGTACTACCAAAAAGTACTTATGATGAGCATTTCGCTTGGTATTGCGAGTTTATTTTGACTTAACGTTCCAACCAAAGTTAAACTGTCTACATTAACAGCTCATCTGCTAATCTTACTAAACGAACAAAATTAACATTATTATTTCAACATTTGTGTAAATTAAAAATAATAAATCCATAATTTCGTCGGCAAAGAGATCTTTTAGCGTATACGTCGAATGCACTTTTGTTGTTTGCTGATGGCTCTAGGTCAGCAAAAAATATTGACATTGGCATTTTTGTTGCTTTACTTTTAGCATTAACAATGTTTCTCACAATGTGGCATTGTTGAGCTAAGCCAAGTTTAATGTCATCTATCGGTGTGGAAAAATGAATATTTTTTATAACAATTCTGTAGGGCTTATCTTCTTTTAGCTGATAAGTGTGAAAAATTTTATTTTCAGAGTCTAAATAATTAACAAGCTTTCTATAAGAGTCACTGTTTGCAGGCATAACTCTGGCTTGTCCGTCTCTACCGGACTTGTACGAAAAATTTTCTCTGCCAATTAGAGCTGAAAAACTAATAATCATTTTATTTATGTCGTTAACTTGTGGTATGAAAATTGGTGGTGGTTTGTGAACACTCGTAGTTGTCTCTATTTGTTGCTCACTGTTGTTATCACTGATATTGATGTCGCTTTGTGTGTTTGTGTCCAAGACTGAAAACCGGTTGGATGTGTTTAGAGTAATGTTTGTCTTTAGTTGTTTTTTTAATACTTTTGGAGATTCAATAGTTTTGCGCTTCACTGCTTTATGCTGGTATGTGCTTTGCCAGCCTCCGCTGTTATCACACATAACGCCCGCCACAACATCCTCCTCATCCATTAGGTAGAGGTTTTGTTTGTGCCGATTTTTCGCGTTTTATTTCACACGATTTTTTGTTTACTAAAATAATGCAAGTGCACTTTTCCGAATGAAATCAAAAGTTCTGCCTATGATTGCACTCACTGAGTTTTGTCTATGACCGAACTAATTGAATTCACGATAGGAACTATAATTTAAAGTTAAATTACTTTTGGATGGCAAAAGGTATGTATAAGCACGTATGTATATAGCAAAAAGAGCACGAAGTTCATATCTGCTGTCATTATTTGAGAATGCATTGCGAAATAGGTGTTCAAACCATATCTATTACTTCCTATTGAAGATTAATCATAAAATTCTTTCTGTTTATTGATTGTACTTCATTGTTCCTACTATTGTGATTAAAAATAATACAGGAATTAAAGCAAGCCATATTTAACATATCGTAAAAAGTGGTTACTGGTCATCTGAGAATTTTTCGGATCATATTGCTTCAAAGTTGGTCAAATGTATGGATACTAATCATCGCAGGTGTATAAGACTGAATAATTTGCAGCTTTTGTGGGTTTGCACAAATTGAGGATCGTTCATTCATAGTTGAAAGAAGAAGCACATTTTTATTTTTTTAACATTGAATGAAAAACCCTTCCCAGATCAAAGCAGAAAAGGGTACTACCAAAAAGTACTTATGATGAGCATTTCGCTTGGTATTGCGAGTTTATTTTGACTTAACGTTCCAACCAAAGTTAAACTGTCTACATTAACAGCTCATCTGCTAATCTTACTAAACGAACAAAATTAACATTATTATTTCAACATTTGTGTAAATTAAAAATAATAAATCCATAATTTCGTCGGCAAAGAGATCTTTTAGCGTATACGTTATTTGTTCGCGAAAAAATTATAATTCTATTATTTTGAGATAATACGTCTTGTTTATTACTCAAACTTTTGGAACTGAAAACTGAAACCAAATCTGGCCCTACAGGAAAGCTCAGATTAGCAGCGTTAGCGTAAAAGTAAGTGCGTGTGGCCTGATTATTGCTTTCGTAGAATCAGTCAGCGCAAAGGTAAACGCGCGTAGACTGAGATTCCAAGGCGATAATTAGATAGAAGGCGTTCCGGACTTCATATTTACTGGAAGGATTTTTCTAATTTATTTTTTGATAATCACGGTGCCTTTCTTAAAACGAACCAAGGGGCTCCCTCTACAAGACTGCTGGAGTTGTTCCATGTGACTCATGCGTTCAATTTGTTCAACAAGATGGGGCCGTTGGAAATCTGTTTATTTTGTGGGTTCTACTGTAACTAATTTGGGTATACACTTTCAATTTCTGAAATTAACAATTGTGTTCTATTTGAATATTGTTACCAGCCCAATAGTTTTACAAACGTTTTAAATTTGGTATATTCTTTCTTAAAGCCGAAATATTTTTTTTGTCAACAGTAAATAATTTCCCTTATGTATAATTTACGTTTAACCTTGCCTAACTAAATGCATATTGGCTCAACTTATGGTCAACATAATCGACCTGATGAGCGTACTACCCGCAATACCATCATCCATCTAAAGAAAAAAATAGCAGACGTAGCTGAGACTGTACAAGAACACCGTGGAGAGTCGATTCGGCGTCGTTCGCAGCAATTCGGACTAACGTATGCAACGACTTGTCGCATTTTATGTCCAGATTTTAATTCAATAGCGTACAAAATATAGCTTGTGAAAGAACTGAAGCCGCTCAACTTTCCCAAGCTACATCGCTTTGCTCTTGAAACCCTCCAAGAAGATCTGACATTTTCGAGTCAAATTTTGTTCAGCAATGAACCCCTTTTTTAGCTCAATGGGTATGTAAATAAGCAAAATTGCCGCATTTGGTACGAAAAGCATTCTGAAGAGATTCATGATGCCATTTCATTCAGAGAAAGAACTGTTTGGTGCAGTTTTTGGGTCGGTGGAATCATCGGTCAATATCTCTTCAAAAATGATGCCGGTGAGAACGTAGCCGTCAATGGCGACCGTTATCGCGTCATGATAACCGAAAATTTTATACCTAAAATTGAAGCTCGTGATCTCGGAGATAATTGGTTTCAGCAAAACGGCATCACTTTCCACACAACGCATCATTCAATGGATTTATTGAGACACCACTTCGGTGAGCTAATAATTTTCGTTTTGGGGCGATGGATTGGCCAGCAAGATCATGTGATATCAAACCGTTAGGCTTTTTCCTGCGGGAATATGTAAAGTCTAAAGTATATGCGGACAATCCCCCTTCTATTTAGGCTTTGAAGCAAAATATCACGCGAGTCACTCGCCAGTTACCAGTCGAAATGCACCAACGAGTCATCGAAAACTGGAGTCAATGGATGGAATATCTGAGACGTATCCGCGGCCAACATTTGAAGGAGATAATCTTCAAAAAATAAATACCAAAGAATGATAGTAAACATTCCCCATTAAATTTGAAGTTTCTGTGTTTTTCTGTAAAAGAGTAGGGAACCTTAGAATGAGTAACCCTTTATATTTTTTTTATTCTTCTTTGATAAGCCGCACTTGACAAAGGAATGGAGTCTATTATTGAGTTGTTTATTATTACTTGCATATTACTATTACTGATTAATTTGTTAAAGTTGTATTCTATTATAACCAAATCGTCAGGGTCTGGTCTGCAGGCGGCATATTTCAATGCCAATTTAGATATGTAAGTTTTCATCGGTCAAATGTTTGTATTTTCCACATTCTCTTACAAACTGATACTATTTGAGCGCCTGTATATTTATCGATTTTCACGAACCCATTCGATGGTCTACAACTTTGTGCAAATAGTAGGCGGCAAAGATTTAAGAACTCTTAAAACTGCTTTTGTGAATCACTTTGCTTGATACAGATAAGACTATAGTGCTTTACAAATGGCTCAGGATATCTCTTTGGTTTCTGTGCAATTTTGTCTATAGTATCTTGTAGGCTTTTATGGTATTGTTCGAGATTTGTTGTAATATTTC
Organism: Bactrocera neohumeralis; assembly: GCF_024586455.1. Classification (NCBI taxonomy): domain Eukaryota; kingdom Metazoa; phylum Arthropoda; class Insecta; order Diptera; family Tephritidae; genus Bactrocera; species Bactrocera neohumeralis. The sequence goes on from NW_026089622.1 coordinate 26,360,986, forward strand.
TACCACAGAAAACGTAGTTTTTCTTGTCACTGAATGAATTCATAATTATATTTATAAATAGAATTCATGAGGGATTATTCAAAAGTTCGATATTCGCTTTTTAATTTAAGCACCTCATGATCCCTCATTGACTGAACTTTTATAGGGTGATGCTAACGGAGTTTTCAGTAGGAACAGTAGACCAATTGGGATAGCAAATGACGCCATATTTTTCTCGCTCTTTTGAATGTTTTGCCATTTTATCGTGAAAATAGTCAGTGGCCTCAACCTTAAGAGCGTTACGTCCGATTTATAGTTGTCACAATTGTCTTGTCAGATCAACAATTGAACGTCTGGTGGAAAAATTTGAATCCACATGCACAGCACAAAATGTTCACGTGCCAGTGAGACAAAGAAGTGCCCATACTGTCGAGAAGATTGCTGCTTATTGGATAGGCAATCCACACGTACTCCATGAGACACTATTGCATCCCAAAAAAATTACGGTTTGGTGCGGTTTATAGGCCGGCGGCCATACTTCTTTGAGAACATATCCAGTAAAAACTGGTTCCTCTCTGTCTAATAAGATTTTTCCTGGATATTTGGGTTTTCCAAGGATTCTGTCATATTTTCGCTTTTTCATACCTGACAAAATTTTGCTAATCTTTCAGTTTTAATTTTTAGTCTAATTGTAATTTCTTTTCTTGTGCATTAAGTTGGGCTCTGTTATAGAGTTGTAGGCTTTGTTCGTCTTGATTGACTTCTATTACGAGGTCTTGAAAAATTAATGCTAATACTTTTAAAACTATCTGTCGGGCGGGTAATCTTCAACTGCGTTTATGGTATCTTTTAACTGTATTTTAAGATTTCATATTATTAAAAATATGTATTTATTTGGAAAGCAACAACAGCTAATCTCCGGGAGCTCCTCTCAACAAAGGCGACTTGGGGTGACCAAAGCTGAATCCTCAGAAATTAAAACAAAAGAAAACAGATTTCGTTAAAGTAATTCTTTGGAGAAATAAGCGAATTAAAATTTTTTAACAAAGTGGCCGTTTATAATTTTTGACCAAAATTTTCGAAATAATTGTTTATAAAAATACATACATATACTATATATATACATATATATATATATATATATATATTTATTGATTAAAAAATTTATATGAGTTCCAAAAAAATATATTTAAGAAGGTCGTGTGAAAATTTGAGACTAATCGGCTTACCCGTTTTCGAGTAATATTGGTTACCGACTTTGAAAACTCCATTTTGAATATAACACGTTTAAAGTCTGGAATTACTGGCCATCTGAAACGCTTTTTCAAAATTGTGCGTAACTTCAAAAACATTCACTGGAACGATATGGAATTTATGTGTGTGGAATGTGTGTATTCTTAAACATATGTACATTAAGAAAATAAGATAAGAAAAATTGATTTTTTGAAAATTTTGATTTGTGTTTGTGCCTCGCTCAACGCTCTGTCGCCAGATGTGGACTATTTAGTTGGTTACGTGAACATTAATATAATTTACAATGAATTTGAGATCAATAAGACGCAGTTTCTGCACACTTACTTTCAAATCCATCGCCATGGACTTGCTAAACAAACGATGTCGCAACGACCTTGCACGCGCACAATAACAGAGTTTGTGTTGCCGCTGGTCACACGCTATCTTTTGCAGGAGAATAACCAATAAAATATTTGCAAATTTATTTAAAAATATTGAGTTATATTCAACAGGCACATGTATTGTGAGAAAATTGTGGGCAATTAAACTTTTGAATTTACGCCAGCATAAGATAAGGAGATGGAGTCATGTGTAGAAGTTCACGCAAGTGAGAAAAGTTCTCTGATCGGCATTTACTTGGCAGTGACCAGAAACGATTATTTTGACCGAGAATCCTCTGGGTAGCCTAAGAACATCCGTTTGAACTTTGAAGGCGAAACATCCCCTACATAGGGTTGTGCGCTGGGTTCAGGATGAATGAAAAATAACAACCAACGCAGAATGAGAGACCCCCCTTTTGATGACGACCATGGCAAACGAAATAAGGACCACGATTTAAGGGAATGCATCTGGAATGTCCTGTCCCTTAATTGGGAAGGGGCCGCTGCCCATCTGGTTGAGGTCCTCGTTAGAGTAAAGGCGATGGACGGAACAAGGACTGAGGCGAGAGGTCATTGCGGCATTTACTATAGTGGCCACATAAAGGAGCGCAAATTTGGTGCGGAATTCGTGGTAGGCGAGAAACTCCGTCGTCGAGTACTGTCATTCAATCCGGTGGATGAACGTCTAAACACAATCCGTATTAAAGCGAGGTTCTTTAACATAATGCTGATTTGCGAACACGATGAGTTGAGACCGATCGACTGTAGTACCACATTCACATAATCAAGTTACCTGGCTGTCTCCGGATCGAAAGCCACCAACCAGATCGATCATGTTGTGATAGACGAAAGACACGTCTCCAGTGTTCTAGACGTGCGTACGCTCCGAGGTCCTAACATCGACTCGGACCACTATCTTGTTGCAGCCAAGATTCGCACCCGCCTCTCTGCAGCAAAAAACGCACGTCAACAAACACAAGGAAGGTTCGACGTCGAGAAGCTGCAATCACAATAGACAGCCGAACGATTTTCTACTCGGGTTGCACTCCTGCTCTCTGAGAGCACTCGTCAACAACTCGGTATAGGGGAACTGTGGGACGGCATTTCAAACTCCTTACGTACAGCTGCAACCGAAACCATTGGTTTTCGGAAAGTGCAAAAGAACAGCTGGTACGACGAGGAGTGCCGTGTCGCAGCGGAGAGAAAACAGACTGCCTACCTCGCAACGTTACGATCGATCACAACACGTGCGGGATGGGATAGATACCGAGAGTTGAAGAGGGAAGCCAGACGCATTTGCAGACAGAAAAAGAAAGAGGCCGAAATGCGTGAGTACGAAGAGCTTGATAAGCTGGCCGACAGGGGTAATGCTCGAAAATTCTACGAAAAAATGCGGCGGCTTACAGAAAGTTTCAAGACCGGAGCATACTCTTGTATAACCCCCAAAGGTGATCTAGTCACCGATGCCCAGAGCATACTTAAATTATGGAGGGAACACTTCTCCAGCCTACTGAATGGCATTGAACGTACAACGCCAGAAGAAGGCGAACCCGATTCCCGAATCGATGACGATGAAGCAGACGTTCCATTGCCCGACCATGAAGAAGTTCGAAAAGCAATTACCCGCCTGAAGAACAGCAAAGCGGAAGGGGCCGATGGATTGCCGGCCGAGCTATTCAAACTTGGTGGCGAAGAACTGATAAGGAGCATGCATCAGCTTCTTTGTAAAATATGGTCGAATGAAAGCGTGCCCAACGATTGGAATTTATGTGTCTTCTGCCCAATCCACAAAAAGGGAGACCCCACAATCTGCGCCAACCACCGTGGGATAAGCCTCCCCAACATCGCGTATAAGGTTCAATCGAGCGTATTGTGTAAAAGATTAAAGTCCACCTTCAACAAACTGATTCGGCCTGATTAGTGTGGCTTAATAGTTGGCAAACCAACAACCGACCTCTTCGTCGATTTCAAAGCTGCTTTTGACACCACGAAAAGGAGCTGCCTTTACACCGAGATGTCTGAATTTGGTATCCCCGCAAAACTAATACGGCTGTGTAAACTGACGTTGAGCAACACTCAAAACTCTGTCAGGATCGGGAAAGTACTGAACTTCTTCAACCTTCTTCTGGAGAAAATAATTCGAGCTGCAGAACTAAACCGAGATGGTACAATCATCTATAAGACATCATTGACCTAATCTACCGCGCCGTTAATTCTGCTTTCTCCAGAATGGATGAAGCGGCAAAGAAAATGGGACTAGTGGTGAACAAGGGTAAGATGAAATATCTCCTGTCATCAAACGAACAGTCGTCGCATTCGCGACTAGGCACCCACGTCACTGTTGACAATCATAACCTCGAACTTTTAGATAATTTCGTAATTTTATATAGGAACCAGCGTAAGCACCAACAACAACGTTAGCCTTGAAATCCAACACAGAATATCTCTCGCCAACAGTTGCTACTTCGGACTAAGTGGGCAATTGAGAAGTAAAGTCCTCTCTTGACGAACAAAAACAAAACTCTATAAGTTACTAATTATTCCCGTCCTGTTAGATGGTGCAGAGGCATGGACGATGACAACAACTGATGAGTCGACGGTGCTAGTTTTCGAGAGAAAAGTTCTGCGAAAGATTTATGGTCCTTTGCGCATTGGCTACGGCGAATATCGCATTCGATGGAACGATGAGCTGTATGAGATTTTCGACAACATTGACATAGTTCAGCGAATTAAAATACAGCGGGTACGTTGGCTAGGTCATGTTGTCCGGATGGATGAAAACACTCCAGCTCTGAAAGTACTCGACGCAGTACCCGCCGGGGGAAGCAGAGGAAGAGGAAGACCTTGACTCCGTTGGAAGGTGGAAAAGAACCTGGCTTTGCTTCGAATCTCCAATTGGCGCCACCTTGCGAAAAGAAGAAACGATTAACGCGCTTGTATTAACTCGGCTATAATCGCGTAAGCGGTTTTTACGCCAGTAAAGAAGAAGAAGATGAGATAAGTCACACAAACCTCACAATAGAGAAGGTGGTGATTTTTGTGAGGGAATGTGAATAGGACTGTTAATCCTGTTAACCTTTGCATAATTTCAAAAAGAAATATGAAATTATTTTTATGTTGCAAAGAATTCGAAACAATACCATAAAACAGCTATTACAATATTTTGTTGCTATGTTCGTGACACATATAGTGAATTAAACTCAAATATTAATATCTTATTTGTAGGGTTTGTTAGAAAAATAAAAATCGTATCGTGGATATTTGCGGTAAAAAATCAACTATAGCTGCTGGGGTCCAGGACACCTAGGGGATTGAACAGTTTTTGTTGGATTTATACAAATTATGGTCATATGCTGGCATACGCTGAAGGCATTATTCGCGCAAAGTTTAATCACGTTATATTAAATGCTTCTTGATTTGGACGCTAAAAAGTGAAAGAGTCAGATGGAATTAAAAATTTTGTTATATAGTATGTAAAGTAGGCGTTTTTGGAGTCCGAATTCACTCATTGAAATATGAATATTTGAAGAATGCTACGTACCGAATTTTATTGAAATCGAACCAACAAGTCCTGAGAAATGTCAGTTATTCGGGGTCAAAGGTCAAAATTTTAGGTTTTTTTGGAATTTTCTCAAAAACGGTTAGTTTTATCGGAAAAGTACCCCAATAACTTCTTTAGCACACATGGGGTCGAAGGGGACTTTTGACACTTTATTTTTTATGGTAAACCTAAGGTCTCTACAAAAATTCAGCTTTACCGGAATTTTATTTATTTCCATCGTCCAAATTGACTGCACCATCTTACAAACATTTGTCATATCATCACGGTGGTAAAATTTTACGACTTGGCGTATTTAGTTATTGATTTATCGCGCTTCGAGTAGTTCTTATCTTCCGTTTTCATCCATTTTCCCACTGTCTGTAGTAGGTCTAATAGTATTTTAGCTAGGTGAATCTTGTTAATTAAACTTACAAGAGTATAAAAGTTGTAAACAATAAATATATACATATGAGTAACGATGTAAATAAATATTTCAAATAATGCAAAAAATATGTATAATCGTCAAAACAACAAAACAGAGATGGTTGAAGTTGAAGTTTAAAGGCCTGCCATTTCGAAAAAAGATATGTGGTATAACTATAAATATCAAAAATATCTTATTTTCAATTTTATTTACTAATACTTTAAGTTATTATACATTACACATTATTAAGTATTTAGTTTCGTTACCTGCTTCAGCTGTGCTTTTTGAAACAGTACAATGAAATGTGATAGTATTAAATAGTAGTAAAGTGATGGTATTTGGTGACACACATCTGATATTTTTCCGTGGTACCATTGTTACCTTATATAATATTTGCCACAGGTATTATCTGAGTACTACCTAAAATAAAATAAAATGCTGAAGAGATGTTTTTTAAAAGTAAATTTGTATTTGGTTTGCCATTTGCTCCACTATGGCGTTCATATAGTTTTAACGATTTTCGACTTTGGGGGTATTCGTACTTTGTTGCAAAGTTTTTGAAGATAATTGTTTTGGAGAATAATCTTCCTTTCTATTAAATTATTTCATTTGTGTTCAATAGGAGTTCTGTACAACATTTGTTTAAATGAGTTAAGCATCCATCCCTCTACTCGGTAAAAGTGGCGCATCCTAATGCTACATCGCATTTCACCACAGCTGATGACACTACAGCACAACTCAACACATCTGTACGCCAACCCACTCAACTAAAAGGATGGGCAACGGAAAAGCAGGCTCAATTCGTCTCATGCAGTTCGCACATCAACATATGTACGTTTTTTCGTCACCGATCTCGCGCTGCAATTAACTCTCGCTTATACAAATAAAATCGGAACAATCCTGCATGCTACGTTCAACCATTAATTCGAATTCTAATTTTCATATGAATACGATTCATTTATTCGATCGTATCTTGGCATGTAGCGAATGCCCTTACATACCTACCATACATATTTATTGTTAAATACGAATTGACAAAATTAATCTTTTCAATTAAATTAAATTGTATTGAAAAATATAAGAGTATTTTTCTTACCCTCGTTTATTCTTATTTCCAAAAAGATCCACTGGTGTACAGATAAACACATAATTGAAACTGATAAGTTTTTCGCATATAAACATTTTGTGGGAACAATAAAAAATAATATAAATAAAATAAATTTCAAATTTATTTTGGCAGATGTAATGGTTTGTCGAAAAATGTGAAAATCTAACTGAAAAACAAGTATGGAAGGGCTAAGTTCGGGTGTTACCGGGTATTTCATACTCTTGCAACTTGCCAGAATTAAAGCTAAAGAAATACTTTAAGGTGCATAAAATTTGAAAGTTATAAGGGGTATAGAGCAAGTTTTCATAACGATTTCGATTTTATCCATATAAGCAAAAAGATGTCCGTTATTAGAAAATTTTATTAATATAACTCATATATTTGCCGATCCTGGCATACATAAGGTAAACTGGAAGTTTAAATATACGAGAGTTAAAGAAATTATTTATCCGGTTCAAATTTATTTTTGACATATGGGCATACTGTTCTGAGAAATGAATTCTCTCAGCATTTCTATAAGATATCTCTGAGATTGGCCGATATTTTCAATAAAAAGTTCTCTATTGGAACCTTGATCCACATATTCAGTATCTGAAGGTTTGAATAGTTTAGGCCCCATGTGGACAGTTTTTGGTCATAAGGTGATCGACATTCTGGAAAGTGAATGAATTATATGTGGTGGTGGTTTTAGTTAGTATGAATATCAAGGTAACATTATGTACCAAGTTTGGTGGTCTTTCAATGAAAATGGGGCAGTGCCAGGCAGGTTTCAATAAAGATCTCTTGAATAAATCTGGGTGTAAAATGTAATGCCTCTGAGGTTATATGAGTAGTGGAGTGGTTATCTGGTTATTTCTGCAGCGTCGGTTGGAGATAAGTCCTCAGCGAATTTGGTTATTGTAGCATTAGTGGTTTATATCAGGGTTCTCATTTACTACTCCGTAGCAGCAAAATTTCTAGAATTATTGCTATGCTATCGCTACCGCTATCACTTTGTCGGGAGCCACAGCATAGCCTTAGCATAACAATGTAAAAGTATGTGCTCTGCTCTGCTCCGAGTTTCGTTAGGTAAAAAACTATAGCTATATATAAGTTAACACGAAACATATCCAAAATTATAGCTGACGCTAATATTTGAGTTAACATAAATAAAATAGCTGATGCTAACAATTACAAGCTGTCAACAGGAAGTAGCATCCGGCACGAGCCGCCAAAGTTACAATTCCGAAGAATTGTAAGTTAAGAGACAGGTAGAATAAGGTTACCTTTTAGCTTAAGTAAACAATGTAAAATTAGTTGCAATTAAATGTTTAATAAAGAAGGTCATACGGACCCATTCAAAATAAAAAACCATTTTTTTTCGGAGCTATAACAAAAAGCCCGATAACTGGCGCCCGAGCAATGTGTTAAACAAGCAACTCACAAAAATACCATAAGTAGTGCGAAAAACGAGCAATGTGTTAAACAAGCAACTCGCAAAAGTACCATAAGTAGTGCGAAAAACGAGCAATGTGTTAAACAAGCAACTCACAAAAGTACCATAAGTAGTGCGAAAAACGAGCAATGTGTTAAACAAGCAACTCACAAAAGTACCATAAGCAGTACGAAAAGCAAGCAGCGGAATTGACTTTCTGGCATCGAGGGAGTGAAAGAGTGCGCCCAAGTACCGAGAGGAAAAAGGACAACTGCACGGTCACCGGCCATGGAAGGGAAGCTGATATCTATGTAAGGAATAAGTTAAGCTATTTAAATTTTATAATTAAGAATATAAAAAAAACAAAAAAGGAAAGAAAAAGAAAAGAACATTTTTTGAAAATTAATTATTTAGAAATATATAAACAAATTTTTTGGAAAGAAAAAGAAAAGAAACTTATAAAAGAAAATTAATAATTTAAAAATATTTAAAAAAAAATTTTTTTTTGGAAAATAAAGTAAATAATTTAAAGAAAGTTTTAAGAGTTCCAATAAGAAAATTATTTCTTTTACAAATAATAAACGGGCTCGTACAGCCAATAATAAATAATAATACAAAGCTGCGATTCACCACCTACGGGGGGACCCTCCAGCTTATAAAATACAAAATTTTCTGCGATTCACCACCTAACGGGGGAGAATTATAAACCACAAAGAAAAATAAAAAAAGGGCTTGTACAGCCAATAACGTATAAAGTTAAAAAGGGCCGCGATTCACCACCTAACGGGGGACCCTCCGGTGCTTATAAAAGTAAAATAACTCTGCGACTTTCCTGTAAAAGGGACCCTCCAGAGATTAATAAAGAAAAATTTTTTATATATTTTGAAGAAAATGGCTAACCCTAATAATTTAATCAGACCACCAGTGCTAGGGAATACAACTCCCGTTGCACCTACAGGACCTTCCGGTTCTGGCACCCAAATTTCGCCGGAATTGGCACATTTAGTTAAAAACGTTGTAACTCAGATGTTACAGACGGACGGACAAAGCATAATACAAAGTATTTTGAATAATGGTACGAACCAGAACATTAGGGATCAAACTATAGACGAAAGATACAGAGACAACATGAACGAAATGGACAAAATTCCCGACGTAGTGCGATCACTATGAGAATTTTCAGGGAACGCTTCAGAGTTTACCTCCTGGAAAAAGAGTGTCGAGCGGATTCTGAGGATATATGAACCCTCGAAAGGCACACCAAGATATTTCGGAATTTTAAATGTAATTAGAAACAAAATTATAGGGAAAGCGGACATAGCACTAGAGTCGTATAACACGCCTTTAGATTGGACAGCAATATCCCGTTGTCTAACTACCCATTATGCAGACAAAAGAGATATTGGTACTTTAGAGTATCAAATGACTTGTCTTATACAGGGAAGACTAACGATCAACGAATTTTACCAAAAAGTGTATTCGCACCTATCATTAATCCTCAACAAAACTGGTTGTATGGAAGTAGGAGAGGAAGCAATACATCTTCTTACGGAAAACTACCGTGCTAAAGCCCTTGACACGTTTGTCAGAGGACTTTCGGGTGACCTTCCTAGGCTTCTCGGCATCAGAGAACCAAAAAGCCTACCAGAAGCTCTTCACCTTTGCCTGAAGTTAGAATATCAAAACTTTAGAGCAAATCACGCTAACAATCAATTTCCTAGACAACAATTCCAACAACAGAATTTTTTTTCCAAATCTTAATCGACAACTTCCTCAAACCAAATTCCATACCGAGTTAGCTTTTATACCAAAACCAAATCAAATATTTAATCCTTATGGTCAACAACGGTATCCCCAAAATCCAGTAAACCAACAACATGGTTTTCATAATCAAAACCCATTTAATCAACCACCAAATAATCCCCCTCCAAGACCACCAAAACCACCTTAACCAATGGACGTAGACGTTAGCTTAAGAACAAATGCTATCAATTACGCCAATAGACCAAATCCTAAATTCACTGTCAAACGACCATCAAACTTTTCAAACAAAAATGATCTGCAACCAAAAGTTCAAAGGAATTTTCATGTAAACTCAAACTTTGAACCTTACAGCGAACAAAATTATCAATACAACAATGACTACCAAAACAACGAATACAACTATGACTTTTCCGATACAACACAAACCGACGAAAATGAACAATCACTAGACCTGACAGATGTACATTTTTAGATTAAACAGCTCTTCGTTACCTTATTTCAACTGCAAAACGAAGAGTGGAGAAATTTTAAAAATCCTAGTCGATACAGGTTCCAATAAAAACTATATTCAATCAAATTTAGTACCAAATCCCAAAGAAAACAATAACCCTTTTTACGCAAATTCAATCGGTGGGAAAATACACATTACCCATCACACTTTTCTAAATCTTTTTAATATTGAAGAATGCAAATTAAAATTTTTTTTGTTACCCACTCTTACAACTTTTCACGCAATTCTTGGAAATGATAGTTTAAAGGAACTATCAGCAATAATACATACTAAAGAAAATTTCATGATCGTAGCAAACAAACCTAAAATTCAACTCCATCAATATAGAGCCCAAGATGTTCATTCCATTCAAATCCGTGACGAACATATGAATACTTCAGAAAAAAATGAAATTAAACAACTTGTACGAAAACACCGAAACTTATTTTCAGAACCTAATGAAAAACTAACGTACACTACAAAAGTAGTAGCGGAAATTAGAACAAATTCAGATACACCTATCTACACAAAATCATACCCATATCCTGCCAGTTTAAAACAAGAAGTAGAAAAACAAATAAATAAACTATTAGAGGACGGTATTATCAGAAAATCAAGATCACCATACAATTCACCAATATGAGTTGTACCCAAAATAGACGATGCATCAGGCGAAAAAAAATTCAGATTAGTTATTGATTACAGAAAACTAAACACAGTTACAACTGCTGACAGATATCCGATACCAGAGATAAATGAAGTACTATCACAATTAGGAGAAAACCGAATATTTTCAGTAATCGACCTAAAAAGCGGTTTCCATCAAATTCCTCTTAAGGAATCTGACGTGGAGAAAACAGCCTTTTCAGTGAACAATGGAAAGTATGAGTTCACAAGATTACCTTTTGGACTGAAGAACGCCCCATCCATTTTCCAACGTACATTAGACGATATTCTGAGACAATATATAGGAAAAATATGTTATGTCTATATAGACGACATAATAATATTTAGCAAAGATGATAAATCTCATTCAGAGCATATTGACAAAATTTTTGATACACCCCGTAAAGCTAATATGAAAGTACAAGCAGACAAATGCGAATTCTATAAAAACCAAGTAGAATTTTTAGGATTCATAATTTCTTCTGCTGGTATTTCCACAAACCCATCTAAAGTAAAAAGTATTGTAGATTTTCCATACCCCAAAACACTTAAAGACCTTAGATCATTTCTAGGACTTTCAGGATACTATAGACGTTTCATTAAAGATTATGCAAAATTAGCTAAGCCCCCCACAACTCTACTTTGTGGTGAAGAAGGTAGAATGTCAAGAAATGTTTCCAAAAAAATCCAAATCCAATTAAACAATGACGCTAAAGCAGCATTTAATAAAATAAAATCCACATTGACATCGAAAGACGTCATTTTACAATATCCTGATTATAAAAAAGAGTTCGATTTAACAACAGATGCTTCCAAATATGCCATAGGCGCTGTCTTAGAACAGAATGGAAAACCCATAACCTTTATATCTAGGACATTAAGTAAAACCGAAGGAAATTATGCAGTTAATGAAAAGATATGCTTGCTATTATTTGGGCATTAAATACTTTTAGAAATTATCTCTATGGAACGGCAAAAGTAGTAATCCATACAGACCATCAACCCCTCACATACGCCTTAAGCAATAAAAACAATAATTCTAAATTAAAACAGTGGAAAGCCATACTCGAAGAATATATTTACGAATTAAGATATAAACCTGGTAAAGCCAACATAGTAGCAGATACACTTTCAAGACCATTCGAAATAAATTCTTTATCAGTAGCTCATCTCACAATCTAATTCCAGCCGTAGAAGTACCCATAAATGTTTGCAAAAACCAACTTTGGATCTCTTTAGGAGACGAAGATAGTTACCTATTTAAAATACCATTCCCTACATACCATAGACATGTAATAATTAAACAAACATTTTCCTCAGAAAACCTAATTTCACTTTTTAAACGTTACTTAAACCCTTCGGTATAAATGGCATATTTACTTCCGAAGAAATAATGGGAATAATTCAACAAATATACCCAATCCATTTTTCCAATTATAAAATTCGATATACTCAGATGAAAGTTGATGACATTACGAACGAGGACATTCAAAACGAAACAATATTAAAAGAACATAAACACGCACATAGAAACCGAGACGAAAATTCAAAACAACTCATACAAAAATATTATTTTCCAAAAATGAAAGCAAAAATAGAAGCACTAATTAAACAATGCAAAATATGTAAAGAAAACAAATACGATCGTCATCCTAATAAACCACATTTACTTGAAACCCCTATTCGACAATATCCTGGAGAAATAGTTCACATTGATATATACAGTACAGAGAAAAATCTTGTACTTACCGCAGTAGAAAAATTTTCGAAATACGCCCAAGTTAGATTAATAGAATCAAAAGCAATAGAGGATATCAGAGAACCCTTGCGACAAATACTTTTTTCCTTCGGTGTACCGAAAACCATAGGGATAGATAATGAAAAATCTTTAAACTTAGCCTCAATACAATTTATGGTCGAAGACCAACTTGGTATTAACATTTTCAAAACACCCCCCTACGCCAGCAAAGTCATTGGACAAGTCGAAAGATTTCACTCCACACTTTCTGAAATTATGCGTTGTCTTCAAACCGAACGCACCCACCGCTCATTTCAAGAACTTTTAGATCGTTGCACCTACGAATTACTCAATACATTCTACAACCAGAAAAAGACGAATAGAAACTTTTTTTGGAAGACGCGTTCCAAAAGACCCACAGCAATATGAAAACTCAAGACGAGAAAATATCGAGACACTAAGAAAACAACAGATGAAAGACTTAGAAATTCACAATAAAACTAGAAATCCAATAAAAACCTACGCCCCAGGAGAAATAATATATGTTAAAATAAATAAACGAACAGGCTCGAAATTAACAGCAAGATATAGAAAAGAAATTGTAAAAGAAGACAAATCCAGTGTCGTAATCACAGAAAAAGGACGAACAGTACACAAAAGCAATATCAAGACCTAGCTACATATCATTCTTTATTTTAATTTTTCAGATTTTTCGTACATTTGGTGTACGCTGACTTTAGGATAATAGACTATACAAACTCACAACTAGCCACATTTAGTACAGGACCAGTAAAAATTCAAACAGGAACATTCCGACTGATACACAACGTGGACATAGACGAATACCAGAACGCACTAAATAATTTAAGTAATTCAATTAGAACTAAAGTTAAAGAAGAAAACTCACTCCTTCCTATCCTCATTAATGAACTAAAACTGACACAGACATACTTAAATAGACTAAAACCAAAGAGATTTAGGAAATCAGTTAACGAATTAGGAACAGTCTGGAAATGGATTGCGGGAAATCCTGACCACGACGACTTAATAATACTAGAAAATCATATTAATAATATAACTGAAAATAATAACGAACAAATAACAATCAATAAAGTAATTTTCGACAGAATAAATAATATTTCTACAATATCAAATAAAATTTTAAAAGAAGTACAAACAAATGAAGTTGTACAACATAATATTGCTATTGAAATTAAATATAAATTAAATGTAATAAAAGATGAGATAATTAATATAGACTATGCAATACATTGGGCAAAAGCCGGCATAGTTAATTCTTATATTTTATATTACAATATACACTAGGGAAAAATAACTTTACACTAAATAATATTGAGGAATCTATCGAATTAGCAAATGTTAAACTTGCATCAAATGAAACTATGTTACTATATATTATTGGAATACCTTTATCTAATAAAGATCTTTGTGAATCAATTATGATAAAACCAATAAAAATAAAAAGGAATATAAATAAAATTCCATTTGAAAATGTAATAGCGTGTAAGAATAATAAAATATTGATTATAAGGAACAAATGTAAAGAATATAATGTATAAAAATATGTAATAACAAAAATATTATAGACATAAGTAACACTACCTGTGTCCCTCGTCTACTAAAAAGCAAACCGGCAGAATGCATTTTAATAAATAATCAGCACATACCATCGGTAGAAAATATATCACCTGGCATTATATTTCTAAACCAATATAACGGTACAGTAAAAATTGACAGCCAAAGTATACATCTTTCCGGATCATATGCGGTAGAATACCATAATTCCACGGTGTGTATAGAAAACCAAACATACTCATTTAACGAAAAATTCACCAGCAAACCGTTAGCAGCAATTTTGCAACCAAATAAACCATCGTTTCAAGAAGAAGAAATTTTAAGTTTGGAGATGATGAAGGAGCTTCATCTTAACAACACACATCATCTGGAAAAATTAAAAATAGCCCACACTGCAGCTTTAATTACCAATTTTTCGCTCATAATCATCTGCATGATGTGCATAATCGTAATTATCACCATTTTGAGTCTAAAAAATAAATGCAAAGCAAGTATAACAGAGCTATCAAATTACCATGTAAATGTTAATCTGAACGATCATAATGAAGTCAAAACACCTGAAATACCAACACTAGAAGGGTCAATAACTCTGACAAATCAAATGCAGCGAACAAACGGGGACGTTTGTTTTTGACGGCGGAGGAGTTAACACGAAATATATCCAAAATTATAGCTGACGCTAATATTTGAGTTAACATAAATAAAATAGCTGACGCTAACAATTACAAGCTGTCAACAGGAAGTAACATCCGGCACGAGCCGCCAAAGTTACAATTCCGAAGAATTGTAAGTTAAGGGACAGGTAGAATAAGGTTACCTTTTAGCTTAAGTAAACAATGTAAAATTAGTTGCAATTAAATGTTTAATAAAGAAGGTCATACGGACCCATTCAAAGTAAAAAAACATTTTTTTTTCGGAGCTATAACAAAAAGCCCGATAACTTATAGGAGCGGGAGCAAAAAATTAAATGCTGCGCTATGCTCTGGCGTAGCGGTAGCAAAAAATTGGGAGCGGTAGCAGGCCGGAGCTAATGAAAATTTTCATTTGCTACAGCTCTCGCATGTGTTTGTTGTTTTTTCGTTTTTGATATTTTCTGTCATCGACATCTTGCTCGATTATTTTTAGATGATACAAACAAGGTGAACAAAACTATTATTATACATATGTAATATCATATATGCTACTCTGTTGCAAGAGTATAAAAATACTTCAAAAGCGATAATGAGACAATATTTAGGTTAACACCAGCACCACAAAAATGATCCTCATGGTATAGTATTTGTGTACATTTTGTATATTTAATAACTTGGTATTATTGATTATCTTTGATATTTATTCAAGGGATCAAATGCGAGCGGAACCGCGGTGATAGCTAATTAGAAATAAAATCAGAGGAGCAGCTAGAGCAGTGTTAATATCCAACAAAACAGTTCTTAATTTCGTAGCGAGACTATATATCATATATGTATGTATGTTAAAAAACGCCATTATTTAATTTCCAATCATTTATTTGATTTATTTATTTAAAATGAGTGTTACAAATTCAAATAAGCCATGATTTAATTTTGACTTAAAGCTATAGTGATAATTTAAAAAATGAACAAGCGGTTTATTTGGGCACGTACATACAAATTTTTCAAATAATTCAGCGTCACTGATTTTTAAGCTATTGCAAAGCTTCTATCGCGGGCCTTGAGCGCGGAGACCGAATCCAGAAATTCCGTAACGAAAAAAACCTCACGCTCCACTACGCATGCATATGTACATATGTATATGATTTCTTTGGCACATTTGTCTGTATGTTTACGAAAGCAAATGCGAGCCATATACATATGTACATACATTCATAATAACAAGTGTCGCACGCTTCTTTCGCATCTCCGTTGTCACGGTCAACCAATGACCGAAACTTGCGTTTTGTCAAAGAGTCAAGTGCTGAACACATTTAACCCGAAAGACTGCAAGCGACATCTGTCAAATATTAAAATACACACGTTCTTAGGGGCAAAGTTATGTAGTTGTGCAGCTGCCTCAATACCTGTGTCCCTAAGAACGTGTGTATTCTAATATCTGTCGCGCTCATTGGTTCAGCACTTGTGTGATGATAGAAAATCCAAGCTGTGCCGAAAAAAATAAACGAATGGCCGCCTATTGACCGCTTCCCTTGCCGCTGTAACAGCTTCGCCCACAAACTAGCGTAAATATGTATGCATATGTATGAGCTTGCATACATATCGACGCAGATTTTTGCGAGTCACGGAAAAATATTTTAGAATGGAGAAATATTATAAATCGACAACTCCGTTGTTGCCACTTTTCTGACTTCTCTGTGAAGAAGCATCAGAAAGTTGTTCAATTTATGATTTTTAGCTTTTGCCATCGTCGCGAAAAGACGCTTGTAGGCAAAGGCATGCTCGGGGAGATGTTACGGCGTCTGTTTTTATGAATGAAGCTAGTTCGCTTGTAGAATTTACTACATTTGGGCTTCGCCAGTTCGGCTGCCAAATTGACTTTTGATGCTTCTGCTATTTGAGCAATTGTTGTTTTTGTAGAACAATGCTTCAATTTTTTGTTGGTGACATATTAACATGTGTACGCATATGCATGTATGCATGCTTGTGCATTATTTGTGCGGAAGTGTATACAAATATAAGTATGTATGTACATATAAGTATATATGAATGTATGAACAAGCAGTTTAATGCGCGAGTTCATAGTATTCCATATAATAGTAGCAAAAATTAAAACAACCTTTTGTTTCAGTAAACAGAATGCATCAAAAAAACCTTGAGTTCAAACAATTGAAATGCACTATCGCTACAACAAACAATCCTAAACAAACAAGTATCAAAACAACATTGAGTCTGAATACCACAACAACCTTATCTTAAAACAAAGCAAATGTATCTACGCAAGCAATATATTAGGTTGTCAAAAAAGTCTTGCGGTATTTTCGCTAGTTGGCGCTGAAAGCGCGTAGTTCTAGTTTTATTCGTCACATCGGGTCATACCTTTAAGTCGTTCGTGAGTTATAGCGTCGCAAACATGGAGCAAAATAAAGAGAAAATACGGCATATTTTAGAGTACTACTACGATAAAGGCAAAAATGCATCTCAAGCCGCCAATAAAATTTGTGCAGTTTATGGACCCGATACAGTTTCCATTTCCACCACACAACGATGGTTTCAACGTTTTCGTTCTCGTGTAGAAGTGGCCGAAGATGCGCCACGCTCCGGAAGGCCTGTCGTCGAAAATTGCGATAAAATCGCTGAATTGGTCGAAAGAGACCGGCATAGTAGCAGCCGTAGCATCGGTCACGAGCTGGGCATGAGTCATCAAAAATTCATTTCTATTTCAATAAAAAAAAAAACTTCAATAAAAATACCGCAAGACTTTTTGTAAACCCATCATATGTAAACAAACCTAAATAAATAATATAATCTGTATCTTAACAAACTATCAACTAGTAATAAATAAACATACTAGTTAGTATAAATAGAAGTAAGAACCATGTAATAAGTTTGTCTTAAGAGTATAAATAAAGAGTACACAGAGTAGTTTCGGTGCAGCTCAAAATATATTCTTTTGACTAATTTTTTTTCTTCTTCTTAGTTGGCGTAGACACCGCTTACGCGATTATAGTCGAGTTAACAACAGCTCGCCAGTCGTTTCTTTTTTTCGTTACGTGGCGCCAATTGGATATTCCAAGCGAAGCCAGGTCGTTATCCACTTGGTCCTTCCAACGGAGTGGTGGTCTTCATCTTCCTCTGCTTCCCCCGGCGGGTATTGCGTCGAATACTTTCAGAGCTGGAGTGTTTTCATCCATCCGGACAACATGACCTAGCCAGCGAAGCCACTGTCTTTTAATTCGCTGAACTATGTCAATGTCGTCGTATATCTCGTACAGCTCACCGTTCCATCGAATGCGATATTCGCCGTGACCAATGCGCAAAGGACCATAAATCTTTCGCAGAACTTTTCTCTCGAAAACTCGTAACGTCGACTCATCGGTTGTTGTCATCGTCCAAGCCTCTGCACCAAATAGCAGGGCGGGGATTATGAGCGACTTATAGATTTTGGCTTTTGTTCGTCAAGAAAGGACTTTAATTTTCAATTGCCTACGCAGTCCGAAGTAGCACCTGTTGGCGAGAGCAATTCTGCGTAGGATTTCCAGGCTGACATTGTTGGTGGTGTTAATACTGGTTCCTAAGTAGACGAAATTATCTACGACATCAAAGTTATGACTGTCAACAGTGTCTGATGACAGGAGATATTTCGTCTTGCCCTCGTTCACTGCCAGACCCTTTTTCTGTGCTTCCTTGTCCAGCCTGGAGAAAGCAGAACTAACGGCGCGGGCGTTGAGGCCGATGATATCAATACCATCGGCATACGCCAGCAGCTGTACACTCTTATAGAAGATGGTACCTTCTCTATTTAGTTCTGCAGCTCGAGTTATGTTCGCCAGCAGCAGATTGATGAAGTCGCACCATAGGGAGTCGGCTTGTCTTAATCCTCGCTCGGTTTCGAACAGCTCGGAGAGGTCCTTTCCGATCCTGACGGATCTTTTGGTGTTACTCAACGTCAGTTTACACAGCCGTATTAGTTTTGCGGGGATACCAAATTCAGACATCGCGGCATAAAGGCAGCTCCTTTTCGTGCTGTCGAAAGCAGCTTTGAAATCGACGAAGATTCTCCTTTCACGGGTCTTTTCCAAGATTTGGCGCATGGTGAATATCTGGTCGGTTGTTGATTTGCCTGGTCTAAGGCCACACTGATAAGCATCAATCAGTTTGTTAACGGTGGGCCTTAATCTTTCACACAATACGCTCGATAGGACCTTATATGCGATGTTGAGGAGGCTAATCCACGGTAGTTAGCGCAGATTGTGGGGTCTCCCTTTTTATGGATTGGGCATAGCACACTTAAATTCCAATCGTTGGGCATGCTTTCGTCCGACCATATTTTACAAAGAAGCTGATGCATGCTCCTTATCAGTTCTTCGCCGCCGTGTTTGAATAGCTCGGCCGGCAATCCGTCGGCCCCAGCCGCTTTGTTGTTCTTCAGGCGGGCAATTGCTATTCGAACTTCTTCATGGTCGGGCAATGGAACGTCTGCTCCATCGTCATCGATTGGGGAATCGATCAGCAGGCTGGAGAAGTGTTCCCTCCATAATTTATGTATGCTCTGGGCATCGGTGACTAGATCACCTTTGGGGGTGCTACAAGAGTATGCTCCGGTTTTGAAACCTTCTGTAAGCCGCCGCATTTTTTCGTAGAATTTTCGAGCATTACCCCTGTCGGCCAGCTTATTAAGCTCTTCATACTCACGCATTTCGGCCTCTTTCATTTTTTGCCTACAAATGCGTCTCGCTTCCCTCTTCAACTCTCGGTATCTATCCCATCCCGCACGTGTAGTGGTCGATCGTAACGTTGCGTGGTAGGCAGCCTGTTTTCTCTCCGCTGCGATACGGCACTCCTCGTCGTACCAGCTGTTCTTTTGCACTTTCCGAAAACCAATGGTTTCCGTTGCAGCTGTACGTAAGGAGTTTGAAATGCCGTCCCACAGTTCCCTTATGCCTAGTTGTTGACGAGTGCTCTCAGAGAGCAGGAGTGCAAGCCGAGTAGTAAATCGTTTGGCTATCTGTTGTGATTGCAGCTTTTCGACGTCGAACCTTCCTTGTGTTTGTTGACGTGCGTTTTTTGCTGCAGAGAGGCGGGAGCGAATCTTGGCTGCAACAAGATAGTGGTCCGAGTCGATGTTAGGACCTCGGAGCGTACGCACGTCTAGAACACTGGAGACGTGTCTTTCGTCTATCACAACATGATCGATCTGGTTGGTGGCTTTTCGATCCGGAGACAGCCAGGTAGCTTGATGAATCTTTTTATGCTGGAATCTAGTACTACAGATAACCAAATTTCGGGCCCCGGCGAAGTCAATCAGCCTCAACCCATTTGGGAGGCTGAATTTACCGACCGTAGTGCCAAAGATACCTTCTTTGCCCACCCTGGCGTTAAAGTCGCCAAGCACGATTTTGACATCGTGGCGGGGGCAACTCTCATAAGCGCGTTCCAAGCACTCATTTTTACTTATGCTAAAAATTAACTCGCGCACATGTAATATGTATACATAAGTGATAAAATTATGATTTGATTTTCTGAACGCGCACTTGCGTATACATATCAGCAAATAATAAGATTAATATGATAGCCGATATACATATATATGTATGTATGTATTTATTATTAATAATAAAAATATTTTAAATAATATTAACTTTTTATTTATTTAATAATAGAAAAATTTGTTTTCTTATCGGTCACCACGTTCAAAAAGTGTAACTTGAATTAATATCAACGAAAAAGAAATACTGCATGAATAAAATAAATAAATAATTATAATTCCATAAGTTGATACAAAATGCTATGCAGTAGCTTTACCGCGGCAGTCCCCGAGTGCCACACGTCTTTTTAATTTTATATATTTATAATCGTTTTTCTTTTTTTGTATTTGGGTTGTTTTTGTAAGATACTCGTACAGATATGAATATTTATATTTAACGAAGATTGCATTTATGTATTATTATTATTAACTAGCTGACCCCGCAGCCGTTGTCCTGCGTGAAATTATGTGCATTTCCAAATTTATGCCTCACAATATGCGACTATCTTTAGGTCCTGTTGATTGTCATCTCAAATGCAATTTTCACTGGAAACGGAATACGTTTGAACTGAAATGAGAAATCGTTAGAGCTCAAGGGAATTCGTAGAATCAAGCATTTTGCCCCTTGTATCCGATAGGTGCGTCACAATCAGTCGGGTTCCATTACACAGTTTCGGCGCATGATGATTGCGAAACATAAAAACGACCGATCCTACTTTGAGACGCAAATGATGCGGAGGCATACCAAGCCTCTGCAAAGAATTTAGAAATTCCACTGGATAATTCACGGCGTCGTCTTCATTGTCAAGACGATCGATCGATTTGTATAAGTCCCCCGGAATTTCACTTTGAATCTTCCAGTTTAAGTCAACAACATCGGTATTTTCGGCAGCTACCAATGCGCGCGCACTTAAGTAATCGTAGTTACGATAATTTGGCCAATGTCCGAACACTTGTGAAAAGTGTGCGAACTTCATTTTCATTCCAGTGATTAACGTGTTCCAGCAATTGTAATTGCTGGCTTACTTCTCCAAAACTCGCACACACCGTACCATTCACAGTAAGCTATGACTCAAATAAAGTTGAACCGCGTACATTAATCAATAGCAACCGAAGGTAGAAACAATCGTAATTTTTCGGGGGATTATGTAAATTCGTCCTAATGCATTAGTTGAGAACACATCTGGATGTCAATGTACTGGTTGGCCTAGCTTTCTGCGCAACTATTTCTTCGACGATGCATTCCATCTATAATATCAAGGTATTTCCGAATAGAGCAATGTTCTCGCAAACGGATCACTGACGAAAGTTGAGAAAAAACTCGTCAATGTTAATTTTGTTGCCAGCGGTGTTTTCACTAGCTGCACTGTATTCTCTGGGTTAAAATACACTCTTTGGCCATTCTCCAAATTAACTGCGAGATGCACAACAGTCGGAAA
Organism: Bactrocera neohumeralis; assembly: GCF_024586455.1. Lineage (NCBI taxonomy): Eukaryota > Metazoa > Arthropoda > Insecta > Diptera > Tephritidae > Bactrocera > Bactrocera neohumeralis. The sequence goes on from NW_026089622.1 coordinate 26,382,917, forward strand.
ACGTTCATGAATTGCAGAAGTAAATATCCTACAAAGCGCTTTATTGGAGTCCACGTATCGACCGTATCGTTCAAGACCAATAATCGCCATGTTGATTCCTTTGGTGACGTACTTACAAACGTATTTTATCGATTTCACCAAACTGCAATATTAAACATTGATATGAGTTTTGAATGTGAATTAGACAACAATGGTGATTATAGTACGATCCATGTGTTTTCAACTTCGATATTCACTCTTCTAAGTTGAATGCTGAATGTTCTGTTATCTGATGAGCGGCGCCGATAGTGTTGATATCCATCATTTCCAGTTTGTGTTTCCGAAAGAAAAGCACGTGGATAGTGTTTCGTGCATTTATTGTCAGACATACAAACCGAAAAGATGAACCATATTGGTTTCCACCACTGCGTATAATACTGGATCTTTCTCTACATCAAGAATTTTCGCTGAAAATTGATCTGGTGTAACAACCATCCAAAGAAGAATGTGTACGTGCGGAAAACCTCTCTTTTGCCACTCAACGGAGTACATCTAGCATCCAACAGCACCACATATACGTTGCTTCAAGATAAAGTCAATCAAACATCGTAACTGCTGTTTGAAGAGTCGTGCTGTGGCATCGTGACGATCGCTTGCTGATTGACCGCGATCCATAATTCCGCATGCCTTGGGCTGCCATACCTTGATGGCAAAAAGAACGCCGACCGATGTTAGAGCGACCTCTTCGTGGCTTCGTAACAAATTTCAATCTGCAATTGACCTCTTTGTGTGAAACACATGTAAAGTTTTCACTGAATAATTTTCAATAATTTTTCTTTTGAATAGCCGGAATAAAAACGCAAGCGACCGAAATTAAACGAGTCAAATAATTTACAAATCAAAATATTGAAACACAAAACAAACAAAAATTAAAAAAAAATCTGTATGGAAAAAAGTTACTTTTTGGAATTAACCAATTTTCCGACTTTCCTTCACAAAAAGTATAAAGTATTTTTATTTCTGAACCTTCCTTGATCCACAACGAACAACCTCTGAAAATTTCATCAAGATTGGTTCAGCCGTTCTCTTAGCGTTACTAACAAACAAACATTCATTCGTTTGTATTGGAAAAGAAAAGGGCTGTTTTTAGGGGTTTTCCGGCAATTATTCGAATTTTTCTCTCCGTAAAAACCATCCTTGAACATTTAAAAAAAATAATTGGCAGAATTGGTCCAGGCGTTGTTGAGTTACGCGCTTAGCAACACATTTTGTGATTCATTTTTATATATAAGATTAGAACTGTGGTGCCTAGATCTTTTTCGGCTATCTTTTCCATAAACACCTTATCAAATTTATATCCAAGCCTTTTGTTTCGCAGTATGAAAACCTTTTCTCCACAGATATATGTTTTAGCAGTTCTTCAATGATTGTTTCTTTGCAGAGTTTTTTCTTGAGTTTCGGATAATTTTTCTATTATGAACCTTAATATTTCTTCCTCTTCTTCTTCTTCTTCTTAACTGGTGTAGACACCGCTTAGGCGATTATAGCCCAGTCGTTTTTTCTTTTCGCCAATTGGATATTCCAAGCGAAGCCAGGTCCTTCTCCACTTAGTCCTTCCAACGGTGTGGAGGTCTTCATCTTCCTCTGCTTCCCCCGGCGGGTATTGCGTCGAATACTTTCAGAGCTGGAGAGTTTTCATCCATCCGGACAACATGACCTAGCCAGCGAAGCCACTGTCTTTTAATTCGCTGAACTATGTCAATGTCGTCGTATATCTCGTACAGCTCACCGTTCCATCGAATGCGATATTCGCCGTGACCAATGCGCAAAGGACCATAAATCTTTCGCAGAACTTTTCTCTCGAAAACTCGTAACGTCGACTCATCGGTTGTTGTCATCGTCCAAGCCTCTGCACCAAATAGGAGGGCGGGGATTATGAGCGACTTATAGATTTTGGCTTTTGTTCGTCAAGAAAGGACTTTAATTTTCAATTGCCTACTCAGTCCGAAGTAGCACCTGTTGGCGAGAGCAATTCTGCGTTGGATTTCCAGGCTGACATTGTTGGTGGTGTTAATACTGGTTCCTAAGTAGACGAAATTATCTACGACTTCAAAGTTATGACTGTCAACAGTGACGTGAGAGCCAAGTCGCGAGTGCGACGACTGTTTGCCCTCGTTCACTGCCAGACCCATTTTCTGTGCTTCCTTGTCCAGCCTGGAGAAAGCAGAACTAACGGCGCGGGCGTTGAGGCCGATGATATCAATACCATCGGCATACGCCAGCAGCTGTACACTCTTATAGAAGATGGTACCTTCTCTATTTAGTTCTGCAGCTCGAATTATGTTCGCCAGCAGCAGATTGATGAAGTCGCACCATAGGGAGTCGGCTTGTCTTAATCCTCGCTTGGTTTCGAACAGCTCGGAGAGGTCCTTTCCGATCCTGACGGATCTTTTGGTGTTACTCAACGTCAGTTTACACAGCCGTATTAGTTTTGCGGGGATACCAAATTCAGACATCGCGGCCTAAAGGCAGCTCCTTTTCGTGCTGTCGAAAGCAGCTTTGAAATCGACGAAGATTCTCCTTTCACGGGTCTTTTCCAAGATTTGGCGCATGGTGAATATCTGGTCGGTTGTTGATTTGCCTGGTCTAAGGCCACACTGATAAGCTCCAATCAGTTTGTTGACGGTGGGCCTTAATCTTTCACACAATACGCTCGATAGGACCTTATATGCGATGTTGAGGAGGCTAATCCACGGTAGTTGGCGCAGATTGTGGGGTCTCCTTTTTTATGGATTGGGCATAGCACACTTAAATTCCAATCGTTGGGCATGCTTTCGTCCGACCATATTTTACAAAGAAGCTGATGCATGCTCCTTATCAGTTCTTCGCTGCCGTGTTTGAATAGCTCGGCCGGCAATCCGTCGGCCCCAGCCGCTTTGTTGTTCTTCAGGCGGGCACTTGCTATTCGAACTTCTTCATGGTCGGGCAATGGAACGTCTGCTCCATTGTCATCGATTGGGGAATCGATCAGCAGGCTGGAGAAGTGTTCCCTCCATAATTTATGTATGCTCTGGGCATCGGTGACTAGATCACCTTTGGGGGTTCTACAAGAGTATGCTCCGGTTTTGAAACCTTCTGTAAGCCGCCGCATTTTTTCGTAGAATTTTCGAGCATTACCCCTGTCGGCCAGCTTATTAAGCTCTTCATACTCACGCATTTCGGCCTCTTTCTTTTTTTGCCTACAAATGCGTCTCGCTTCCCTCTTCAACTCTCGGTATCTATCCCATCCCGCACGTGTAGTGGTCGATCGTAACGTTGCGTGGTAGGCAGCCTGTTTTCTCTCCGCTGCGATACGGCACTCCTCGTCGTACCAGCTGTTCTTTTGCAATTTCCGAAAACCAATGGTTTCCGTTGCAGTTGTACGTAAGGAGTTTGAAATGCCGTCCCACAGTTCCCTTATGCCGAGTTGTTGACGAGTGCTCTCAGAGAGCAGGAGTGCAAGCCGAGTAGAAAATCGTTCGGCTGTCTGTTGTGATTGCAGCTTCTCGACGTCGAACCTTCCTTGTGTTTGTTGACGTGCGTTTTTTGCTGCAGAGAGGCGGGAGCGAATCTTGGCTGCAACAAGATAGTGGTCCGAGTCGATGTTAGGACCTCGGAGCGCACGCACATCTAAAACACTGGAGACGTGTCTTTCGTCTATCACAACATGATCGATCTGGTTGGTAGTTTTTCGATCCGGAGACAGCCAGGTAGCTTGATGAATCTTTTATGCTGGAATCTAGTACTACAGATAACCATATTTCGGGCACCGCCGAAGTCGATCAGCCTCAACCCATTTGGAGATGTTTCGTCGTGGAGGCTGAATTTACCGACCATAGTGCCAAAGATACCTTCTTTTCCCACCCTGGCGTTAAAGTCGCCAAGCACGATTTTGACATCGTGGCGGGGGCAACCCTCATAAGTGCGCTCCAAGCACTCATAAAAGACATCTTTGGTCACATCGTACTTCTCTTCCGTCAAGCCGTGGGCGCAAATCAACGATATCTTGAAGAACCTCGCTTTGATGCGGATTGTGGCTAGACGTTAATTCACCGGAGTGAATGATGGTACTCGGCGACGGAGTCTCTCTCCCACCACGAATCCAACACCAAACTTGCGCTCCTTTTTATGGCCACTGTAGTAAATGTCACAAGGACCTACTCGTCTCTGTCCTTGTCCCGTCCATCGAATTTCTTGGACGGCGGTGATGTCAGCCTTTATTTTTGCGAGGACATCAACCAGCTGGGCAGCGGAACCTTCCCAATTAAGGGTCCGGACATTCCAGGTGCATGCCCTCAAATCGTAGTCCTTATTTCGTTTGCGGTGGTCGTCATCACAAGGGGGGTCTCTAATCCTAGGCTCCTTTTTCTTTTTCATTGGTACTGATTTTTACGTGGCGGGTCCAAAACCCAGCGCACAACCCTATGTAGGGGATGTTTCGCCTTCTCACATTAGCTCGCCTTCTCACATTAGCTCGCCTTCGAACGGATGTTCTTAGGCTACCCAGAGGATACTTGGTCAAAGACCGGAAGTACTGAGCTGCTTGAGCCATGTGTAAAAGAATCGTTTCTGAGCACTCCCAAGTGAATGGCGATCAGAGAACTTTCTTCACTTGCGTGAATTTCTACACATGACTCCATCCTCCTATTTCTTCCTCACAGTTGTGAAAGATGTCGGTTGGTCTAGCATTGATAACGGAATGAAACGGAATGTCTAGAAAGCGCATCGGAAACTTTGTTGTCTTTTCTCCGCAATGGCTTAACTATGGCAGAATAGTCATTTTTGAAACGCCTGTAATATCCTGACAGCCTCAGAAATGGACGTAATGCTCGAAGAGTTTGCGGAGGTTCGTAATTAACAATATCACGAATTTCATCTGGGCAAGTTCTAATACCCGTGTTAGAAACAGGAAACCCTAGAAACTTCACTTGAGTTTAAAAAAACTTCGATTTTTCAGGCGAGACTCTCATTCCTGCGTTCTCAAATGTGATTGTTCATCTGAAAAATAGATAATTATATTGTCGACATAAACGCGACAATATTTCCTTATGACTTCGCGTAAAACATCGTCAATGGCCCTTTGAAATATACTGGGTGCTTTTCTTAACCCAAAGGGTAATCTACAGAATTTATATTTTCCGTTGTTTATACTGAACCATTTTTTGCCAGTCTTTTTCACACATAATGATTTGGTGAAAAACTGACTTAAGATCCAATGTTGTAAACAACTTCAACCTTCCTAAGTTAGTTAAGAGGACAGATGTATCCGGAATAGTGTATCGATCTGGAATGTTTTTTTCATTGAGCCTCCGAAAATCGATCATAATTCGTAGTTTTGGCTTTCCCTTTTTAGATACTACATATACAGGAGAATTGCAAGGCGAACAAGATGGCCTTGTTACTCCATCTTTAAGAAGTCTTTTTATTTCTTTATTAATAAACGGAGCTACAGACTTGGGAAATGGATAACACTTGCTGTATATCGGTTCATCTGTATTTGTGCGAATTCTCCCCTTAACGGTTGTGTTGTAAGGCAAGGCACTTCAGGGTTAGCACATGCATAAATATTTTTACCGATTATTTGCCGAAATTGTGTTTGGAGTTTGAGTGGAACTGAACTTTATTTAATTGTTATTAAGTTTACTTGCTCACATATAAGAAAGTATAATTTTTCTGTACCATTTCTCGGCATACCCTTCAACAGTATCAATTTCCGCTTTCAATAAGCTTTAAAAAGTCGTAACCTGTAGTACCGTCAAATGTACTTAAACTTCAAAGCAGAAAGAACGTTGAGGTATTGCTTAACACATTAACTAAACACTTTTTATTTATCAGATTTTTATGGATTTCAAATTAAAAGGTTAAATTCCCTGAAGAAATGAGAAGTATTTTATATAATTTTTTGATGTGCCTGTATCAACCATAGATAACTTGATACGAGACTCTTTGGTTCGAGAGAGAGCTCTCAAAACTCGCATTTTTTATTACATTTGCCAATGATGCCACTGCTGAAAAATATTAGCTTGGGTACTTAATAAATTATACAAAACACTAAATTAAACACTTTGAAAATGCATACATATATAAATGCTAAAATGCAAAATCTTTAATTAATTTACATAAACATTTATTTTGCCAAAATATGTTCGCACAGTTCAACGAAATTTCATTTCACACTAACTGCTGGTTGACGGCACCCTTATTGTGTTTTGTTGCCAGCTCAGAAAACAGATCAGGGTGCCCTGCCAGCTGACAAGCGAGAGACCAAGAAAAGAGATTCTGATCAAGTTATCTATGGTATCAACTAAATTGCGAAGCTCCCGACTGTTTTCCTCAATATTTTGAAAGACTTCTAATTCTTCCGGCATAAAATTTACATTTCGCAGTTTGTGAAAGGCTGCACGATCAGAATGGAACTGTTCGCGATTTAGTTTTTAGGTTAATTGCATATTCTGATTTGGATGATGTGGTTTAGGAATGTACTCGGGTGTAGGTGGAGTTTGCTGAGTGCATATTTTCGAAATACTTTTAGGCTGCCAGTAATAACTTGTATTGCTATCGAATTCCATTGAGACAGGTAGGTGTATATTGAGATGACTCCTTCTTTGCGCCGGTCGGCTCTGAACGCATTGCCTCATAAGGGCGTACGTCAACCCTCGCCTTGGCCTCGTCACTGAGATAACCTTGGGACCATCAAAGCGATTGCCTTTCTAGGGGACGAATAGCGGCTCCGAGTGGGGACCCTTTTTGCATGGACAATTGTAAAATTAACAGCGACGGAAGGACGACGAAGGGAGGTGAAGGGCTGTCGAAATCGACACCTAGATCCAACCCAGGCGGGGCTGCTGCTCCTATGGCGACGAAACCGTCGCCGAGCAATTGCAACAGGACAAAGACAGTTGGTGTAGCTTCAGGTAGCAGAAGAGGGGTAGCCGGCGCAAACCCGTCGGCAAGAAATGTAGCGAAGGGTGCATCCTTCATACGCGGCGGAATCGCCAGCACTAGCAGAGGAATCTCTGCTAGAGTTATGAAAGGATCCAAGGGAGGTAGAAGCAAGGCGGCTTAAGCAAGAAAGCTAAAGTCAGACCGCCGATTGGCGGCCAAGATCGTGGAATGCTACGGTGACAAGCATGTTGGTCAGGTTTCTGAGCAACATGCTAGTACACTTGAGTGGGCCAAGAAAGTGCTGAGCGAGGACGATAGGGTAGGACCGGAAACTAACAGGACAGAACCGGCGGTCAAGCGGCAGAGGTCGCACGAGGGAGAAACCTCCCTCGATCGTGGCCAAAGAGGATATTCCGCTTCGTCCTAGGGCTCGCGTTTGGCTGCCGACCGAACCTTTCTCTGCGAGTGAGATCGAGGAAATCCTCAGATATTGCAATCCTTCACTTCCAGCGCAGGACTGGAGAGTTTTAAAGCTAGAGAGAACCGATGAACCATATCGGCAAGCGCTGGTAATGCTAAACACGGAATCCATAGGTCCTCTCAGCAAAACAAAGGGAGCCATTAGCTATGGGTTTGAAATTGTAGTGTTGAAAGTACTTCCATCAGATGCCTGAGCTGATGGCACCTAAGCGTCGGCGGCGGTGGATGTGACAAAAGGTGCTGACGGTCAAATGACCGGGGAAATCGACCCGAATCTCTCGGATGTGGCGAGTACTGGGGGCGGTTCGTCGATCGGCAACTCCGTCTTCAGCCTCGAACAACTGTTTGAGGAGGCGCGGATCGATCATGACTTGGGCGCTGAAATAGCGCTCCTGGAGGAAAGTCTGAAGGATGAAATTCCTCCAGATTAGCCTCCAGCAGGCAAAGGCGACCTCCGCCAATCTACTGCTTCGTCTGGAACAAGACGGAGCTGATGTCGTCCTGATCCAGGAACCGTGGCTGACTGGTAACGGGATCTCTAGATTGAGGACAAAGAGCCACAGGTTCCTGATGGCCAAGTATGCAGGTACGAACGGGGCCTGTATGTTGGTAAGAAATTAAGTAACGGTATTTCTTCTACCTAATTTCAGGAACGCTGACGTAGTGACAGTGAAACTAGAGTGTGACACCGGAGATTTCTGGCTTATCTCCGCGTACATGCCACACGATGATGTGTTGGAGCCACCTCCCTTACTACTGAGGAGGACCGAAGCGTCTAAGACTGGCACTGGCGTCATCATCGGTTCCGATGCTAACTCGCGACACCAAATCTGGGGTAGCTCGGATACTAATAATAGAGGTAAGTCGCTTTTTGATTTCATTATTAGCGGAAATCTTCGTATTTGTAACAGAGGAAACTCTCCTACTTTTGTGACTGCAGGTACTCGACCTCACCCTAACCTCACAAGGGATAGCTGGGCCACGCGAATGCTCGCCCAACGCTGGGACAGCATCGGTACTTGTGCGGTTGCAAAAGCCTTTGGGCCCAGGATAGATCGCAGGAGATCTAATGATCTCTTAGCCCTCAGTAAGGCTAACCTCTCATTATTAGTGGGACTCTTAACAGGCCACTGTCCTATTGGCTTACCTGCGGTAAGAATGGGTATCTTACCGGATGCCGACTGTAGAAGCTGTTTGGAAGAGGATGCGGTAGAAACAAGCCAGCACTTCCTACTTGACTGTCCCGCGTTTGGGAGGTCAAGACTCAGACACATGGGGGCGCAAGCCTTTGGACTTCCCACCGAACTGGCGGCTGTTGAAATTAAGCGTCTGTGTAACTATGTATTGGCTGCAAAGCGCTTCGCCAATCTGTAAGTCGGAACAGGGGAGTTCTTTTTCAATGGCATCACAAAGGACTAGATTATTAGTCTACGTGTGATCTTTGATCAGCTATCTAAACTAAACTATGGACGTCGAAGTCCTGATATGAAGACGCGTAAGGCGTTTTAACTAGCGCGCTCATATAAAGAGGCAATAATACCTTTATTTCCGCTATACGTCATGATTTGTTTATTTATGATTAGGCATAGTTTTTTGTCCACATTATTATAAAATTCAGTAATAGAAATACTATCTTGTCTAAGGTTAGTTCATTCTCCAAAACACAAAGAGGCATTTTTTCAGCATATTACTGAAGTAGTCTAGTTTTGCCCAAAAATCTCGTTTTATATTTTCATTGGCTTTATTAACTATTTTTATACTCTCGCAACAAAGTTGGTAAGGAGAGTATTATAGTTTTGTTCACATAACGGTTGTTTGTAAGTCCAGAAACTAAAAGAGTCAGATATAGGGTTAAATATACCAAAGTGATCAGGGTGACGAGTAGAGTTGAAATCCGGATGTCTGTCTGTCCGTCCGTCCGTCCGTCCGTCCGTCTGTCCGTGCAAGCTGTAACTTGAGTAAAAATTGAGATATCATGGTGAAACTTGGTACACGTATTTCTTGGCTCCATAAGAAGGTTAAGTCCGAAGATGGGCAAAATCGACCCACTGCCACGCCCACAAAATGGCAAAAACCGAAAACCTATAAAGTGTCATAACTAAGCCATAAATAAAGATATTAAAGTGAAATTTGGCACAAAAGATCACATTAGGGAGGAGCATATTTGGACGTATTTTTTTTGGAAAAGTGGGCGTGGCCCCGCCCCTACAAAGTTTTTTGTATATATCTCGGAAACTAATATAGCTATGTCAACCAAACTCTATAGAGTCGTTTTCTCCAGGCATTTCCATATACAGTTCAAAAATGGAAGAAATCGAATAATAACCACGCCCACCTCCCATACAAAGGTTATGTTGAAAATCACTAAAAGTGCGTTAACCGACTAACAAAAAACGTCAGAAACACGGAAGAAATGGCAGAAGAAAGCTGCACCCAGGTTTTTTTAAAAATTGAAAATGGGTGTGGCGTCGTCCACTTATGGACCAAAAACCATATCTCAGGAACTACTCCACCGATTTCCCTGATGGCATGTACGAAATATGGGTGAAATCGGTTCACAACCACGCCTTCTTCCAATATAACGCTATTTTGAATTCCATCTGATGCCTTCTCTGTATAATATATTACATACATATAAATTAGGAACCAATGATGATAGCGGAATAAAACTTTACACAAATACGGTATTTGAAAAATTTGTAAATGACGGATAATGAAATCTCGATTATCACTTTATCATGCGAGAGTATAAAATGTTCGGTGACACCCGAACTTAGCACTTCCTTACTTGTTTCTATTTGCTCTCTATTCAGAAACATTTTATCTACATATCTATAATTTTCCTCCAAACGGCCCGGTAAAGATAATTTGGTAAGTTTCGTTTCTACTTGTTGAAATTAAGAGAACAATAAATACGAAGTCGAAGATATAGTTTTTTGAAGGGGGTGTTCTCATGTAATCACTTCGAAATATTGATTTTTTTTTTTATATTTTGACAGTAAAACCTATTCAAAACATGCTGTAAAAAATTCAGACCGAAATTCATAGTATTTGATAAGTTACAGCTCATAGTCGCCGACGTGTCGTAAGCGACTGTCTACCAGGCGCCATGACAAGTCTGCAGCTGCTACGTTTCTAAACGCATTTTTATCGAATCATCATTTTCTGAAACTGTCATGGTCCTAAAAACAAAAGTATTCAACCGATTGCTTTAAAATTAACATACATATGTTCTTTTACTCATTTATAGTTATCGTCCCTACCAGAATTGTTTATTTTCGAAAATAATTTCAAATTTTTTTAAACGATTTGTTACGAAAAAAAACAAGATTTTCGTGACTTTTTTTTGAAGTTCGACATGTTTTTTTTAATGAAATTGATTATATTTGGTACTGAATAATAATCCATTCGAGTTTTTTATTTCAGACAACATGAACAGCCGCTATAACCATGACCAGTGAACTACTTTTTTTGTTGGGTACTACTTTGATTTAAAAAAAATATATTAAATATGTAAAAAACGAAAAAAAAAATTGTTTTTGTACATTTCAAAACACAAATAAAAATATATTAAAAAATTAAAACGATTGAATTTTGTTGGCGCATAAAAAAAATTTTCCTAAAAATAAAATAAAATGTATGCGTTCACATGAGAGTGGGTACTCTCCTGCAACCAGCTGTTACAGAGTATTATAGTTTTGTTAACCTAACGGTTGTACATATCACCTAAAACTAATCGATGTATATATATGTATATACCAATGATCAGGGTGACGAGAAAAGTTGAAATCCGGTTGACTGTCTGTCTGTCCGTCCGTTCAAGCTGTAACTTGAGTAAAAATTAAGATATATTGATGAAACTTGACATTCAGGTTTTCTAGTACAAAAAACAGTTCAAGTTCGTAGATGGGAGTAATCGGTTCACCGCCACGCCAACAAATCTCCATTAACCGAAAACATATATAGTGTCATAACTAAGCACCTAATTAAGATATAAAACTTATATTTGGCACAGGGAACCGCAGTAAGAAGTAGCACCTGTGGAGAAAAAATTTTCAAAAAGTGGGCGCGACCTCGCCCTCTAATAAGTTCAATGTGCATATCTCCTAAGCCGCTTAAGCTACATCAACCAAATCATATAAAAATCCCATTCACTTCCCATATAACGTAACACCGTTCAAAACTACTAAAAGCGCGATAAAACAATAACTTAATGTGTCAGAGGCGTAAAAATTTGCCGCCGGGATGCTATTAGAAAGCTTTAAAGGAGCTGCTGTGAAAATGGACAATGGACTAGGCACCGCCCACTTTTTTGTGAAATCCCTTATCTCGTGACCCGACTGATCGATTTCGACAAAATTACGTACATAGTACTTTTTTCATATTTTTATGTCACTTTGTGAAAATAAGCGAAATCGGACAAAACCCACGCATTCTTCTCATATAGCACAATTTTAAATTCCATTTGATTCGTTCAGTTTCCAGTACGCAAATCAAGAGGCAATAAACCAACAAAAACTGTTCACGCCCTTAGGTACCGACTATTTAGACCACGGTACTTATAGTTGACTTTTGTTAGAAAATATCGGTCAATGTCTGAGATCTATAATTGAAATTCAGGGATAGTACTTCTCTGATAATGGTTTGTGTGTATGTCAAAAATGGGTTGAATCGGACCAATACTTCCCTTAGTCCCCATATATCTAATATATAGATCATCGAACTTCCGGGTGACTTTTTACCGCATATATCAGCCAATATGTGAGTTATCTCAATGAAAATGAGCTAGCTTGTTTTATTCAAAACAGTGAATCTTTGTGCCAAAAATAAATAAATTTGAGCGAAAACTTGACTATATAACTAATATCAGGATTTTCGAACATCCGACTGACTTTACTCTATATGATTAGTTTTTGTGACATGTTAACAGGATGTGGTACTCGTATTGGGAAACATTGCTAAAATTTGGTCGACACTATCCCAACTTTTTATATACTACATAGGTATGTATAATGGTTATCGTTTTTCTAACAAACCTTATGTGCCTGTCTGCATATTAGTTTTACATATACATATATAGTATATATATATGTATATGTATGTGACCTGGTCTACGGAAAGAGGGCTTAGGTGTCAAAAAAAAGGAGAACAATTAATGAGATAACGAGAAACTGACGATTATTTTTAACAGCTTTTCCCATAAAACTAGTTTTCGCACGTTAGCTCCCTTTTCGTAGACCAGGTCACATATATATAAAATTGCTTGGATTTCGATCCTCAGGTTGACGTTTTACTTCTTAAAGTATTTCCCTTGCTTTGATGCCTGAAAGTTGCAGGAGTATAAAATGTTTGGTTGCACCCGAACTTAGCCATTCCTTACTTGTTCAATATTACCCATTATACGTGTTCTTTTTTAAGGTTATTTCATTGAACCCTAACCTTTTTTCCGAAAAAAAATTGTAACACAAGGGAGTTTTAAGCAAAACTTCGATTTATTTCAATTGGAAATTAGATTCCTTTGAAAGCACTCAAATAGTACTCTAATAAACTGTAGGTTTTTTATAAGTAATATATTTTGAAATACCCATTTGAAAATTGTTTAAATAATCCATTACACTTTTAAATATGGTTAGTAATGATGAAGTTGTTGTTTCGCAGTCCATCGGGATTCCTTATGTCCTTTCAGTATTTGTGGGTTTCTGGTCCCTTAGAATTCCTAATTTCTTTTGAAGGTCCTTGGTACTTCAGAATTCCTATGTTCTTTTTGCAAGTCCTTGGCCTTTGAGTTGGGCGCCAGTTAAAAATGTAACTATTTAATTTCCAATCATTTATTTCTAATGTTAATAGTTTCACGTTTAAATTACATCTACCCTAACTAAGCTAACGCCCAAGCATATACTTCGCTGCTTTCATGTTATAATGAAATAAAATATCGTTGTTGCTATGCGATCTTACTCTTCAGGTAGCAAGATCATGAGAAGCTGTGTGATTGCAATTTCAACTTCTAAATGTACCGTAATACTTCAGTGTTTTATGCATCACCTTCCGAATGCTACTAAATCAAAGAGTTATGCTGTTGCTGTGCGCTCTTGTTGGTGATAATAATGATAAGAGAAATGGATATCGATGTAAATGAACGTAGTAAGCATTCCAGTATGAAGACCCCAGCATGAACGTGCGTAGCATTGAAAGCAATTTATGTTATGTTAAATGACCAATTCATCTTATGTTAGTTGTTGTTTTACTACTACTAAGGTAGGCTTATACAGCCAAATGGTTAGACAAGGCGAGCTAAGTAAAATTGAGTATTACGTTGAAGTTGAGTTAGTTAACAACAAAACTGTAATGACACTAGAGCCGAAAGAACCTACAACCTGTTTTAGCATTGGCTAGAGAAGCAGAAGTTAGCATCGAACGCAGTATGTTTTCGTCGTCATACGCCAAGCCTTAGCCAATGGAAGGTGACTACTCCTTTAGGCTTAAGCTTTCCAAAACCCCAAATAAGGCCGAACAGTCCCAACTCTTGCCAACAGCTGCTACTTCGGACTGAGTAGGCAATTGAGAAGTAAAGTCCTCTTTGACGAACAAAAACCAAACTTTATAAGTCACTCATTATTCCCGTCCTGCTATATGGTGATGATAATAACTGATAAGTCGACGTTGCGAGTTTTCGAGAGAAAGGTTCTGCGAAAGATTTATGTTTCTTTGCGCTTTGACCATAGCGAATATCGCATACGATGGAACGATGAGCTGTATGAGATATACGCCAGCAAAGAAGAAGTCCCAAAGAAACCAAACCCGTCCGATAGGGTAACAGGGCCAAAACGCCAGAAACTGATTAATGTTGTTCAATCAGAATACGAAAAGCAAAAGGAAACAGAAGCCGCTCTACAAATAATCTATCGATAGATCTATATCGATTCACTGTGAACTATCATTAACCTGCATAGATAAAAACACACTATTCGAGACTATCAAACCAGGAATTAATGCAGGTATGATAAACGTTAATGTTGTTCAATCAGAATACGAAAAGCAAAAGGAAACAGAAGCCGCTCTACAAATAATCTATCGATAGATCTATATCGATTCACTGTGAACTATCATTAACCTGCATAGATAAAAACACACTATTCGAGACTATCAAACCAGGAATTAATGCAGGTATGATAAACGCGATATATGGCGGTTTACTAACATTATCAAGTATCCAACTTAATATGAAATTTAACCCGAGTCTTGCAGCAACCAAATTTTGGCATTGCAAGAATCGCTTGATAGATAGTATTTAGAAAAAATGAACATAACCCTGCGCATACGGCCGATCAGGAAAACGTGAAGCAAATACTTCATAATTGGAAAATAGCAAAATAAGTCAATGAAGTAATATTATATTCCAAAATATGCACTAAGATAATGTGCGACAGACATGTCATGGGCTGACCATTTGCTGGAAAAATGCTCTGCATTGGTATTTTCTCAACAGAAAAAAATTATTTCTGACTTGTATCGACATATTTCTGAAACTTGATGTTGTGCAACCACTTGCGTTACCTACGGTAGTCTATTTAAAATGACCATTATTCAGCTTCTGAATTTATTCGCATAAACTAAGACAATATACTGCTCCAATGAAGCTTTCTTCAATTTAGAAACAATGAGATCATTCTTAAACAAGTAAGAAAGGGCTAAGTTCGGGTTCAACCGAAACAGTTAAATCTTTATATTAGGTATATGTAGGCTCAGGGAAGCATTGAATCGATTCAAGCCATGTGATACACAGAATTACTATTGTCAGGAAAGGATTATGTTTGAAATTCAATTTTATATCTCACGCATTGAATAATATTTTCGATCAAATGTCAACTATAGATAGTAAGATCCACATATTCGATATCTAGGGTCTGGTTGGTTGGATTTTGACAATTTTTGGTCAAAGTATTTTATTATACTGTGACATAGGAATATGATAAGAATGCTATGTACTAAATTTCATCGAAATCGGTTAGTCTGGTCCCGAGATACGGGACTTCACCAAAAACTGGGCGGTGCTACGTCCCGGAGGTAAAATTTAATGTCTATGATAAAGCTAGTTATTGATTTATTGCGCTCTTCGTAGTTTTGATCAATAACGTTATATGATGTTTCGATTTCGCCCATTTTCATATTTATCTTTGTATCATTAGAAGTTCTTACAATATTCGATGTAAGCACAGTTGGTTATTGTAGCTTTAGTGGTTTAGTGAATATGTATATTAAACATATTAGAGGGCAAAGCCACACCCACTTTTTCAAAATTTTTTACCCACAAGTGTCCTTTGCTACTTCAGTTCCCTGTGCCAATTTACAGTTTTCTATCTTAATTTGATGCTTAGTTTTGTCAGTTTATATGTTTTCTAATGGTGCTTTATGGACGTGGCAGTTATCCGATTACGCCCATCTACGAACTCGTAATTTTTTTTTTGTACTACGGACCAGCATAAGTTTCATTAAGATATCTCAATTTCTACTTTAGTTACAGCTTCCGCAGAAGGAGGGACGGACAGACAGACAGCCACGCGGATTCCAACTTTTCTCGTCATCCTGGCCATTTGTGACATTATGAACGCACCACCACTTCATAGTTGCTCAAACGGGCAAGGGGAGCACTTTCACAGCACACGTGTAGAGATAGCTAGCGCATTTAAACTAAAACAAAAAAATCTGAAGACACAACGTCCGGTGTGTTTTACGTGGGCACCTGCTGACGACAGCCTTACTCCACGGCGCTCAAAACCACAGCGGATCAAATCAATGCGTTGATCAGCGCCCTGAGAATGCAAAGCATTTTCAGTACCAATTGGCAGTGTGGAATGGACACACTAACCACCTTGGTAGGGTTCGAGGCCCATCTAAAACCTCTGCCGTGCTTTGGGTCCGGCACCCGGTTGCAATGCAACTCCACATTCAACTGACAAAGTCAGTTCTTCCCGCGATTTGGGTTTCAACCACAACCACCACGATACTCCCTGAGGGGCCAGTCCGCACGAGCAGGTTGCAGCGAACTCCAAGGGCTCCTGCTCCCCGTGGTACCAGAATTAAGTCTCCGGTCAGACCTCGTAGCCGAAACTACTACCAGTTGAGCTTCCATACGGCTCTGGACTGGTGGCCAGGGGTTGGACCCCATACACACATCACTAACACACCCCAATCATACAGAAACTAACCCTAGCTTCCAGCTAACCGCCTTCGCCGCTTAAATAATTCACGTGCAAACGACCCTAACTGTTCGGTATTCCGACTAGTGGAGATCACACCACTAACATCTAATCGTCCATCAGTCCAGCTAATCCCCATACCACCCAGATCCCTAATGTCCGAGTACATCGGGCACTTCGCAATTAAGTGCGACCAGTTTTCTAAAACTGCCCCACAAAAACATCCCGACGTATCCGATAGGTGCCTCTGATGCAAAAATGCATTCAGAGGCCCATGCCCCGTAAGCAGGAAACCCAGACTCAGACAAAATCTGAAGTCTGGGTTATCCACAACGAACCCCACGTCCAGAATGTACTCGGCCGTTAGGACTATTGTCCCAACGTTCTTGCCACCTACATCTAATCCTATCATCTACGAGCCTCTTGCTCCCTAGATATCCCTCCCTCTCCACATCATCGTCAGAAATCCAATCATTCCGCAGCAATGACACACTCAAGCCCCTTCTTAACCTGAATGCAACAGCACGCTGTATGACAATCAGGTCAAGAGGGGGTGCACCTAACAAGACCTGCATCGCATCCGTTCAGACAGTGCGACATACAGGCAAGCAAGCAAGCATCATGCAACGCAGGATTGAGAGGAGTTTTTGAGACCCCAGACAGTCGTGGCTGTCTCCCACCATACAGGGGCTCCATAAGTGGCACAGGCCACAAACAAGCCACGATATATGGTGCGAACAGCACGACGTCCGAGACCCCAATCGCTCCTCAAAATCCGTCGTATTTTGCCTACAGTTGCCTGCAGTCGCTCCTTTACATTCGCCAAGTGTGGAGTAAAACACATCCTTTCACTCATGGTCAGTCCCAGATATTTGACTTGCGTCACATATCTGATGCTGACCCCGTTCACACGGACAATCGGTGGACGACCCGATGACAATCTACCTTTCAGCAGCATTGCCACCGTTTTGTCCATCGATATGTCAACCCCCACACCTAAACCCCAAGAATTAACGATCTCTAAGAGATCTCCTCCCGCCCGTTCTAGCTCAGACCTCGAGCGACCTTCGACCATAAGAAGAAGGTCGTCCGCATACGCACAACACTTACAGAGTGGCTCGAGCTGCCCAAGCAGAGTGTCCATCATAAGGTTCCAAATATATGGACCACAGATGGAACCCTGCGGGCAGCCTCGAACAACTCTGATCTCCACACTCCCATTCATGCCGACAAGAGAGGCCTTTTTGTCCGAAAAATAACTCCGCCAAAGAGTAATTTCCGGACAGCCAAGCTCCTCCAGCCGTTGCACCACTCGATGCCAGCTTAGGTAATCAAACGCCCCCTTGAAGTCAACAAATATGCCGAGGACATATTTGTGACATTCTCCCTAACGACACTCTGAACGTAGAACCACGCATCCTCCCTACTGCGTCCTTTCCTGAACCCAAACTGCCTATCCGACCACATACCCCGCGTTAGCTCCTCAAGCCGTTCCACCATGACCCTTTCCAGCACTTTTCCAAGTACTGGAAGGAGACTGATGCCCCGATAAGATCGAGGATCGCTCCTGACCCTATCAGGGGACATCTGAAGAGGAACAACCCTAGCACTTTTCCACTCGCGTGGAAAGTATCCCTCCCAGACGCACTTATTATAAATGGCCTCCAGGTATTCCGGAATGAACTTCCATAAGCTTTTACACATCTCTCCGTTCAAACCATCAAAACCTGGAGACCGTTTAGACCTAACCAGGCCAAAGGCGTACCCCAACTCCCCATCATCTAATGGAGAGACTGGCACCTCTTGTGCTTGAGGTACCAGCACCTCCGACCTAGGAAAGAACGCACCTAACAGAACCCCCGCACACTCTCTCCAGGACGATAACAAGGTGTCACCGACGCGAAGAGAGGTGACATCCTCCCTCCTACGACCCCGGCAGATCCTATAGACCTGACCCCAAGGGTCGTTCCTGTTTTCCCTAACAAAGCTCTCCACTCCTCTTCTTTAATTTTCACCAACATCTCTTTATATTCCCTATCCGCACAACTAAATTCGTACCTAAGCTGGGACAGCCTATCAGAATTGGACCGTCGGGCGCGTTGAAACTTTCGCCTCAATCGCCTGACAGTCCTCCTCTTCAAGGTTAGCTCACGCGTCCACCATTTGATTTTACTAACCTTAGAACAGTCATACCTACGAAAAACCCTATCATTAACCCCCCAAACAACCTCATAGAGACGAGCAATCTGCTCGTCAACTCCCAACTCAACAAATTCACTAAGCGGTATTTCAAATACCGGTTCAATCTGAAGACACAGTCGGATTAATACTGATGGCCACTATACCATACAACCGATTCATACACTGGATCATAAACCAAAAACCAATCCATGCAATATGCGCTGCATCTAGCGAATTGAGACAATCCATTAAAAACAAAAATATAAAATCACAACAAAACCACATTGAGAGATCTAGCACAAATAGTCAAAACAGCACATTTCAGTTAAGTCTTCATATAAAACAAAAGGTTAAGATATAAGTTAACACCGCTTTGCACAGAGGAGGCAATGCAACCAGTCTGCTCTTTTTAAAGGAGTGACCACCGTTTTGATGACGACCATGGCACTCCGCGTCAAAAAGAAGTTCTTCAATATATAGCAGATCTGCGCCCACGCTCCGACGGAAGAGAAGCACGATATGACCAAAGATGCTTTCTATGAGCATTCATCAATTCTTCAAGCTAACTGGCTGTCTCTGGATCGAAAAACCACCAATCAGGTCGATCATGTTGTGATAGACGAAAGACACGTCTCCAGTGTTCTAGACGTGCGTACGCTCCGAGGTCTTAACATCGACTCAGACCACTATCTTGTTGCATCCAAGATTCGCAACCGCCTCTGTGCAGCAAAAAACGCACGCCCACAAACACAAGGAAGGTCCAACGTCGAGAAGCTGCAATCACAACAAACAGCCGAACGATTATCTACTCGACTTGCACTCATACTCCCTGAGAGCACTCGTCAACATCTCGGTATAAGGGAACTGTGGGACGGCATTTCAAACTCCTTACGTACAGCAGCAATTGAAACCATTGGTTTTCAGCATAGAGAAAACAGGCCGCCTACCTCGCAACGTTACGATCGACCACAACACGTGCGGGATGGGATAGATATCGAGAGTTGAGGAGGGAAACGAGACGCATTTGCAGACAGAAGAAGAAAGAAGCCGAAACGCGTGACTATGAAGATCTTGATAAGCTGACCGACAGGGGTAACGCTTGGACGCAGCATATCCTTGTAGAGCCCCCAAAGGTGATCTAGTGACCGATGCCCAGAGTATACTTATAGTATGGAGGGAACAATTCTCCAGCCTGCTGAATGTGAAAGTGAAACTAAAACGCCTGGCATATCAACAACCGACCAGATATTCACCATGCGCCAATTTTGGAAAAAAACCGTAAAAGAAAAAGCGACGCACACCACCTCTTCGTCGATTTCAAAGCTGCTTTCGACAGCACGAAATGAGCTGCCTTTATGCCCCGATGTCTGCTCTTGAAGAAAATAATTCGAGCTGCAGAACTTAGTCGACCAGGTACAATCTTCTATAAGAGTGTACATCTGCTGGCGCATTCCGATGATATTGATTTCATTGGCCTCAACACCAGCGCCGTTAGTTCTGCTTCCTTCAGACTGGACAAGGAAGCCAAGCAATTGAACGAGGGTACGACGAAATATCTCCTGTCATCAAACAAACAGTCGTCGCACTGGCGAGTTGTCTCTCACGTCACTGTTGACAACGTCTGGTGTGATTAACGTGGGTACCTGTTGACGACAGCCCTACTCCACGGCGCTCAAAAGCACA
Organism: Bactrocera neohumeralis; assembly: GCF_024586455.1. NCBI lineage: Eukaryota > Metazoa > Arthropoda > Insecta > Diptera > Tephritidae > Bactrocera > Bactrocera neohumeralis. The sequence goes on from NW_026089622.1 coordinate 26,403,361, forward strand.
GCGGATCAATATAATGCGTTGATCAGCGCCCTGAGAATGCTAAGCATTTTTAGTACCAATTGGCAGTGTGGCATGGACACACTAACCACCTTGGTGGGGCTCGAGGCCCATCTAAGACCTCTGCCATACTTTCGGTCCGGCACCCGGTTGCAATGCAACTCTACATTCAACTGACAAGGTCAGTTCTTCCCGCGATTTGGGTTTTAACCACAACCACCACGAATCTCCACAAAGGGCCAAACCCAATGAGCAGATTGGAGATACCTCTAAAGGCTAACTGCTCCCCGTGGTACCAGGTTAAAGTCTTTGGTGTGACCTTGTAACCGAAGCTACAACCAGTTGAGCTTCCATACAGCTCTGGGCTGGTGGCCAGGATCTTAGACGCCTCTTACGACAGGCATGCCTTACCAGGGGTATATTCGGTTTCCCCCCGAACCCAAGGGGGTCCCCTCTACCCGCAGGGGGACGTCAATGTTGCCAGTCATAACTTTGAAGTTGTAGATAGTCTCGTATATTTGGGAACCAGTATAAACACCACAAACAATGGCCGCCTGGGAATCAAACGCAGGATAACTCTTGCCAATTAGTGCTACTTCGGACTGAGTAGGCAATTGAGAAGTGAGGTCCTCCCGCCATATGGTGCAGAGGCTTGGACGATGACAACAACCGATGAGTCGACGTTGCGGGTTTTCGAGGGAAAGGTTCTGCCAAAGATTTATGGGTCTTTGCGCGTTGGCTACGGCGAATATCACATTCGATGGAACGATGAACTGTATGAGATATACTATACGACGATATTAACATAGTTCAGCGAATTAAAAGACAGCGGCTACGCTGGCTAGGTCATGTTTTCCGAATGGACGAAAACTCTCCAGCTCTGAAAGTATTCAACGCAGTGCCCGCCGGTGGAAGCAGAGGAAGAGGAAGACCTCCACTCCGTTGGAAGGACCAGGTGGGGAAGGACCTGGCTTCGCTTGGAATATCCAATTGGCGCCACGTAGCGAAAAGAAGAAACGACTGGCGCGCTGTTGTTAACTCGGCTATAATCGCGTAAGCGGTGTTTATGCCAGTAAAGAAGAAGAAGGGTGCATGCTTTTGGAAAATATTTATTTTCTATTAATATACCCGACTGATTTCGTTAATATTCAGTACGATTACCAATGAAAATGTCCTCGTTCATTTGAGGTTACCAATATTTATAAAAATCAATATTTGTTGAAAATGTAAGAAATTTTCTTAAACACATTCAATTATGTAAAGTCAACTTTTAAATCGCTTTAAACAATTTTTTCTATAACGCATTAAATATATTTCATGAGAAGTTATCAGTGTTTTTCTTTTGCCGCGCAGTACGCGAGTTACTATACACTTTCCTAATACCAGAAGTCCAATACTTACTCACGCACTTAGCCAACAGGCAAACATCCACCACAACCGAAAGTGCAGATACAGCAACTCTAGAATAAACACAATGACAGGCAGCTATACACAACGTCAGTACATATTTAAAAACTTTGAAACAATGACTGGCTGTTACCCTGTAGTATTCACTTAACATACCAATGAGCACTTAAATAATACCTAAGTGGTATATTTTTATTGAATAATGCTTAAGTGCCATATATATATTAAGTAATGCCTAAACAGCAAAGTACTATTATTTTATAATATTATAAATAAATAGGGGGAGTCCCTTGCTCTTACAAAACCCTTGCACGGTGCACGGTGCACGAATTTTAGAATTTTCTATTTGGTGCAACGACCCAACAACAAAACACACTAGGGCAATTCAGAATCTGGTGCAAATGGTCTTGCATCTTTGCAATTGCAAATTAGCGAGCATAGTTTTGATTTTACACTATTAAAATGTACAGCGATGCACCTTCTACACTTTTGCAAAGACGCAACACTAAAACGCCATTGCATTATTGCAACACTGGTTTGCAAATTATCAGCTGTTGTCAAAAGTAAAAACAAAGAAAAGAAATGGAGCAAACCGGTTTATACAAAAAAAGAATGAAACGTGAAAACCCCAACAAAAAGTGGAGCGAAAAAGAAATCCAGAGTATACTGGATTTCTTGCAGGATGCCCCAGAAGTAGAAATACATAAGTGAAATTTTTGCTGTGAACACTTATTCAACAATTTATTGAACAATAATTTTTATTTTAATAGGCACCAACAGCTCAAATTTTTTATAAAAAACTCATTGAGAGCACGAAAATAGACGCCACGTGGCATCTAATACGGTGAAAAGTGCAGCACCTGAAAGCTTCATACAAAAAAGCAAGCGATTGGCGAATGTCAACAGGAGCAGGCCTTTTCGAGTGTGATGCCGGGACGTCGAGCGTTCAAGGGTAAGCGTAATGAATGCGACAAAATTTTGTCTAATGTTTGTACTTCAGACAAAGTGTTGCAGATGTGCCCACACTTTAATCAACTTAAATATATTTTTGGAAGAAAAACCACAAGTGAATTAGCTTTTGAAGTGGTTGATAGTGACAGTACGTCTATAATGAACGAAAGTGTGGCCAGCAAAATACTGGAATTTTTTTTTCTGATGTCGGCAAAGAAATTGCGTCTCCAATTGACATTGCCAATATTGAAAATCTACCACCAGGCAATGTAAGTGAAGCAAAAGATTTCGCGGAAAAAACGAAAAACATATTCCAAAATCGTCTGCTGCAAAACTTGTTGCTTTTTAAGTCGAGCGTAGGGAAATGTTTAAAATGAAAATGGAATGGGGAAAAGAGAAACATGAAAAAGATCACGCTTTAAATGAAAGAAGATTGCAAGCAGAAATCGAAAGAGGTAAAGCTGAAATAGACTTCAAGACGCATGAATTGGACTTAAAAGTCTTAGAATTGGAAAAGGATGAAAGATTGAAAAAACTTCAAATGGAAAAAGAGGAACGCTTACAAAAGTTCGAAATTTAAATGAAATATAAATGTTCCTCTCAATAGTAATTTCTCTGTACTTTATTGATGTTTTACTATATTCTATCATTCAAAGCGTTATCTTTTTCATGTTTGTCTTGTACTAAATACTTAAATTAAAATAACCATTTATTTTGTATGCAATAGTTTAATGTATAAATATATGTAATTAAAAACTGACAATTGAATTAAAATACATTTAAGAAAACATTTATGCGTATATGGCTTGTCTTTTAATTTCTCCAACATTGTTGGGTATATGGTTATCAGGCTCAATAGAATCTTCCGTAGAAGTTGATGGATCTGAACCATCGTCGAACGAAGTGGCACCATTATTAATTAAAATATTGTGGAGAATACGGCAGACAAGAAACCAAACGCAGCATGGTTTTTTATGGTTTTTTTGTTAGACAGACGCAACCTTAGCTGCTTAAGGCTTCCAAATCTTGCTTTAAAAAGTCCAAATTATTGCTCTACTCTAACCCGGTATTTACTGTGCCTTAAATTAAATGCAATTTGGGCATTTCTATCAAACTGTCTTGCGTTGCTTCATGTCGAATTACTCGTTTATAGTCACAAACTATTTGTGCTTTTATTGAATATACATATGTGATTTCTGGAGAAGTATGATGTATGGTCTTCAATTGGCGATTCTGGTAATTAAATCATGGTCCCATCAATACATCCAATACAAAACGGTAACTCATCAAAGGTATTCGATACTATTTTCGATCGTTCAATCTCATCGGGCCAATATATGTACTTAGATTGGTGACGCAAGAACACTCTAAAGATTCTTTTTGTTATTACCGATATAGTTTCGCCATCTCCCACTCCAAAAATTGTCGTTATTTTTCCAAATGCTGCGCTTTCTCCCGACGAACCCAATCGAAACAGTGTGATTGCTAATTGCAATTCGACAGAAAATTGATTACATGAGTGCGCTTTGTTGAATTCCTCGTCGTTTTTTATTTAATCAACCAGCATATTATATTGGTCTCTATCTACTCTTAATATTTGGCGGAATCGGTCTTCGTCCAGTGTTGTCAAAATATTATTGCGCCAAATGTCTGACTTAGGTATTGTGCTATAAACTCCTCGTCGACATTCCATAGCAACAGAATATTGTCAGCCAATTCATCTAACACTGCATCCACTGCGTCATCATCACTTTCGATTTCTAGAAGAAAATTGTTATTAACTGAAATTATGCATAAAATTATTTCTTACCTTCAATGTCCATAATTTCTTCAGCAGCGTCAGTTAACAGAAATTACATAAAAAACGTTCATTGTTGATGGTAAATATTTGCAATTGCATAATTTTGCAAACTCAGATGCACAAGATTCTAAATTGCCCTACTCAGAAAAATATTTGCAATGGCTGTAAAATATGTCAAACCAAAATTCATATAAAGACATATTTCGCCGTTAAATTGTTGAACGAAGTAAGTTTTAAACAGATTTTATAATTTCTATTTAAATTATTAATATGTTACACTTTTTGTTTTTTTTTGAATGAATGCAGAAGGTGCGCCAATTAACAATAGCCCTTCACAATAAATTGACCAAAACAGCTGTTCATATACAAAGAGGGTTCCAAAGTAAACAAGACTTTAAAAAACATAACAAATGGGTTTTTCGGCAAAATCAATTCATTTTATTCAAAATAGTCTCCTTCTGCTTCAATACAGCTCTTTGCACGGTCCAAAAGCATGTCGAACGAGTGTTTTAGATCATTGGCCGGTATGGCCGCCCAATTGGCCCACATTTTGATCGCCATTTATCTCCTCACGACTACTTTCAAAACGTTGAAACAACTCTTGCACTCTGCTACGGGATAGGCAATCATCTCTATAAACTTGTTTCATCAATTGAAACGTTTCGGTAAAAGTTTTACTAATTTTAAAACAAAATTTAATGTTGGCTCTTTGTTCGAAGCTTATTTTCATACCTATAACATACTGACACTTAAAACGCAATAGCTTCACTTCCAATTAATGAAATATCGTGAAATTCTCAATGGACATTCGATAAAGATTGCGGTTTCTAACGCACCAGTATAGATGGCGTCGCCAAGGGGCGCTAATTCAAAAAGTCAGTTTACTTTGTGTAAGTTACTGCAAGAAATGTTGCCAATAAACCAATAACTGCCGACGTCAACTATCTCCCAATAGGAAATATTCCAGACGTTTAGTCAGCAGAAACAAACAATTGGGAACAACATCCGCCATGCGCCGCATAAGCGAACGTTAACCAAAAGTGCTGACGCAAGTACATTTAAGCAATATTAAGAATATGTTTAATTGTAAATTAGTTAGTTGTTATTTTGGATTCAACCAATAAAGGTCGTTTTGACCATAAAATGTATTTTTTTTTTACTTTGTAATCAATAGGTCGTTAATTGGCGCCCGAGCCTAAAATATACGGCACGAGAAGTTTCGGTAAAAAAGCACCATATGCAGTGCTAAACGGGAAGCAACTCGAAATACTCGTAGTTATCCGGTACGGGAAGTTTCGGTAAAAAGGCACCATAAGTAATGCTAAATAAGGAGCAATCCCAACAAATAATTAAAACCTCAAAAAGGCACCATAAGTAGCGCCAAAGAGAAAGCAGCTGAATTTAAATTCCTTACGCACGCTTGAGGAAGGAAGGTGAGCAACTTGGAGCAAGATCCAGTAGTATCCAGAGGGAAGAAAGGACCAAATCATCATTGCCAGCCGCCATGAAGCTGATCATAATGTAAGAAATAGGTTGAGATTGTGAAAATTTTTAGAAACCAAAATAAATTAAAAGAATTCAAAAGTTTAAAAGAGTGAATATACATATATGTATTTCCATTTAATATCCTTCAGAACAAAAATTGTTTTAAAATTGTGAAAGTTTTTAAAAGAATCATGTTGTTTTACATGCGTTTATTTCAATCAGTTTAACGGAAGTGAGTGAGTTTAGTTACAGATATTGTATGACAGCTTAACTTAAGTTACAGTGCTATGGATTCTTCGCAGGGTTGCAATTAAATTGCTTCGTTCTCTCCAACACCTCCCCTCGAAGTATTTTGATTGCATTATAATTTATGAACATTTATTCGTCATGCCCATATTTTCGATGCATTTGTAGTGTTTTTCAATAGGCAATCCTTTGGTAAGGACATCAGCTGGCATATCTTCTGTTGGCATATAATTCAAGTTGATATCACCGCTTTGATGCTTCTCGCGTATGAAGTGATGACGTACATCTATGTGCTTAGTACGTGAATGAAATGCTATGCTCTGGACTAACTTCTGTGCACTTTGGCTGTCGTTGTAAATAGTTATACTTTCGTGCATAAGCCCGATCTCATTCACCATTTCTCGTAAGTACATAGCCTCTTTTGTAGCTTCACTCAAAGCCATGTATTCGGATTCGGTACTTGAAAGTGATACTGTCTTCTGCTTACGGGCTTCCCAGGATATTGCGGCTCCAGCCAATATAAAAGCGTAACCGGAATATGAACGTCTATCGGTTAAATTACCACCCCAATCAGCATCGACGACTGCATACAATTCTTCATCTGTCTGCTCATAAAGTAAGCCATAATTTAAAGTTCCTTTTAAATATCTCAATACTCTTTTGGCCGCTTTCCAATGCTCGAAACTATAATTAGAATTGAATTGGCTTAGAAAATTAACTGCGAATGCTAAATCAGGTCGTGTTGTTACAGCCAAATACAATAGAGCGCTAATTAAACTTTGATATGGAATATTTTGTATTTCTTTGTTGTCTAACTTAACTGGTTTTTCAAGTTTGCAATTGTATTCGAGGGGTGTCTTGACTGGTTTACAGTCTTCCATTTTAAAACGTTTTAAAATATTAATAGCGTAATCTCGTTGATTTAAGAATAATGTATGATTCTTCAAATCTTGTTTAAATTCAATACCCAGACATATTTTAACTGGTCCTAAATCTTTCATTTCAAAACTTTCTGAAAGAGATTTCTTGACTTCTTTTAACCACTCATGATCATTCGTTGCAATGAGTAAATCGTCTACATACACTGTAATTAACATTATCTTTGAGTTTTGTTTCAATATAAATAAACATGGATCGCATTTAGATGCATTAAATCCAATTTGTCTTAGTTTATTCGTTAATTTTTGATACCATTGAAAACCAGACTGTCGTAGCCCATATAAAGATTTGTGTAGTCTACATACCGGATCTTTGCTTTTCGATATTGACTTCTGCCAATTTTCTGCTGTACGTCGTATTTCTTCAGCTTTAGCCTTTTTTATATTCGTCGGATATCCTGTTACTACCTTTTTAAGGATTACATCTAAGTATTCAGGTATTTCCATATATACTGCTTCATCTAGGTCACCGTTCAAATAAGCAGTCATAACATCCATTTGATGTATTTGAAGATTCTTTTGGGTTGCAATTGCAGCCATCATTCTGATCGATGTCAATCTCGTAACTGGGGAATAAGTGATATTGAAATCCTCCCCTGGACGTTGCGAGCACCCTTTTGCTACCAGGCGTGCTTTTTTGGCATTACCTTCTTTTGTACGAAACACAAAACGATTCCCAATAACTTTTCGTCCTACGGGTCGATCTACTATGTCCCATGTTTTGTTTGAAATTTGAGCCATATATTCGTTTTCAACGGCACGCAGCCACATATTACATTCTTCACTGTTTATAGCTTCTTGAAAAGTAGTTGGATCATTTACTAGTGATATATTTGCATATTCACATTCTTCAAAATCTACACTAGATTCAGATTCATTATCAGTTCTCTTAGTTGAGACTTCATGAAATGACTTCTTGGGCCGTCCACGGGTTCCACTTCGAATTAACTTTGGTCTACCTTTGCCCCTTTTCGGAACGATTGATTCAGTATTTATGTTTTCATTTTCATTTTCGCTTGAAGACCCCTCAGATTCAACTATACTTTCGTCTTTTCGTATATCGAAATCTATCTCCACAGATCCGTCTTCAGAGTATTTATTATCATTTCTACCAAATGTTTCGTCTAAAAATTTCACATCTCGACTGACTACAACCCTCTTCTTTTGAGGAGACCACAATCGATAAGCTTTAGCTTCATTCGAATAACCTACTAGTATACATTCTTCAGACCTGGAATCAAATTTGCCATTGGACTTATCTTTTATTAAAACGTAACATTTTAAACCAAATGGTCTGAAGTGAATGACCGTGGGAATTTTACCTGACCACATCTTGATAGGCACTTCATCTTCTAGGACTTTTGTGGGACACCTATTTCGAATATAGTTCGCTGTGTTTACAGCCTCTGCCCAAAATATCGTTTTTAATCTTGCTTGTGTTAACATGCATCTAGACATTTCTAAAAGAGTTCTATTTTTCTTTCAGCTATGCCATTTTGCTGTGGCGTATAAGGAGCGGTCAAACGCCGCTTAATTCCACATTCATTTAAATAGTTTTGAAATTCGCTACTCATATACTCCAACCCATTGTCTGTCTGTAATGTTTTAACTTTCTTCCCTGTATACGTTTCCGCCATATTCTTAAATATTTTAAATTTGTCTAAAACTTCTGACTTATTTTTCATGAAATAAACCTCGGAATATCTCGAAAAATCGTCAGTGAATGTCACGAAGTACTTTGCACCTGAATGTGAGCAAACCTTCATTGGACCGCAAACGTCGCTGTGTACAATTTCTAGTAACTGGGTTGTACGTTGGTCCCTTTGCTTTGAAAATCTTTCTCGTGTTTGCTTTTCGCTTAAACAGATTTCGCAAGTTTGCAGTTTTTCATTTGTATGAAAATTTATACCGTGTACCATACCAATTGCGCGTTTTAAATCATTTTCGTTTAGATGGCCCATTCGTACGTGCCATGTATTTATGCTATTTGGCTTCATTTGCGAAAACCTCGCAGATTGTTCAAAACCTTTAACATAGTACAAATCACCGATTCTTATCGCTGTCAGAATAGTTTCCCCATTCTTTGAAATGACAGCTTCATTTCGCCGAAAAATTACTTCATACCCCTTATTCGTAATTTTCGAAACGGAGAGTAAATTCGTTCTTAAATCTTTAACATACAATACATTTTCGAAATTAATTCGCTCTTCGCTATTAATTTCGTTGATAATAACTTTAACGTTACCTATACCCGTGATTTTAGCCGTGTTGTTGTTTGCTAAGCTGAGAGTCTTGCTAATCTCTCTAAAGTTATTGAATTCGTTCTTTTTCGCACTCATATGAACAGCCGCTGTCTAAGCACCAATATTCGCCGGCGTTTGTTATTGTACATGCTGATTCGAATAACATGGATTTTTCGAAGTTCTCCTTTTTCGTTCCTGTAGCTGTGTTGTAGTTTTTTACTTTTTGTTTTGATGGACAATTTGGCGATATGTGACCAACTTCGCCGCACTTGTAGCAAGTTCGTTTATCTTGCTTTTCTTTTGTTGACTTTTTGTTGTGATTTTTAGCGTTGTTTTGTTGTGATACATCATTTGTGTCAAATCTGGCTTGGGGAGTTCATCTCGAGTTTCCAGCGCACATCGGAACGTCTCAAACGATTCTGGTAAACTATAAAGAAGCAATATGGTTAGTAAATCATCCCCAACAGTAACATTTATTTCCTTCAATTTGTTGACAGCATGGAAAAATTCGTTTAAATGTTCGCGAACGTTATCGCCCTCCTTCATGCGGGCGAGTGCAATACGTTTCAGTAGGGTGGCTTTTCGCGCAGGACCCTTTGACTGGAACGTAGACTCTAACTTTTTCCACATTTCGTGTGAAGTTACGCATTCAGTTATCAGACCCAATTCTGCTGGTGTAATTGAAAGCATTATATCCGCACAGGCCTTCTGATCGTAATGTATCCACTTCGCTGCGTTATTGTCGTTTGGACAAGGTATAGCTCCAGATGCGTAGCTCCATAAGTCAGCTTTCACAAGAATTGCACGCATGTGCAACTTCCACGTATCATAGTTATCCGCGTTTAGCGGATCAATCCTCACAGTTGAGCTCGCCATTTATGTTACTATCACCACATATAATTCAGTTGATGATGTATGAAACTTTTTAGGCAATGCAGCCAATAAAATATAACTTTAATTTTAAAATCTATGGGCTGGGCCCATAACCTGTTGTTTTACATGCGTTTATTTCAATCAGTTTAACGGAAGTGAGTGAGTTTAGTTACAGATATTGTATGACAGCTTAACTTAAGTTACAGTGCTATGGATTCTTCGCAGGGTTGCAATTAAATTGCTTCGTTCTCTCCAACAAATCAAGTGAATTGTTATATAAAAAAAGGAAATATATTTTTCTCATCCTCTCACGAAAATTAGTAAAAGTTAAATTTATATGAAGCAAATTTAACAATAATTCAAAATCGTTCATAATATAAACAAATCAAATAAAATAAGGCTTGTACAGCTTATAAAAAATACGTTTAATAACAAAATAACATTAATTATCTCTGCTATTCCGTAGCCAATTCAGGAGTTGACCGGACCCTCTAGAGTATAAATAACCCGTTCCTAGAAAGGATAACATAAATTTTCTGTAAAACAAAATAAATAACATATTCATATAAGGACTTCTCCAAAAATGGCTAACCCAAACAACCTGATTAGGCCATCATTGCTAGGGAATGCTGCTCCCACTGCTACAGCAGGATCTTCGGCTGCGGCTCACCAAATTTCGCCAGAATTGGCAAACATAATTAAAACTAGCCCAAGCCCTAGAACGAATGGACCCAACTTAGTTCAAAGTGTCCTTAATAACACAACAAATCCCATAGACGTACAATTTCAGAATAACATGAGCGAAATGGATAAAATACCAGATGTAGTACGCTCATTACGAGAATTTTCATTAAACGCTTCAGAGTTTAGCTCCTGGAAAAAAAGCGTAGAACGCATTTTGAGGATATACGAACCCTCAAAAGGCACTCCACGCTATTTCGGTATTTTAAATGTAATACGAAACAAAATAATCGGAAAGGCAGATATTGCACTAGAGTCCTATAACACACCATTGGACTGGACAGCAATCTCTCGCTGTTTAACTACTCATTACGCCGACAAACGGGACATAGGTACGCTAGAATACCAAATGACTTGCCTCATTCAAGGTAGACTGGCAGTGAACGAATTATACCAAAAGGTATACGCACATTTATCACTCATATTAAACAAAATAGACTGCATGGAAGTTGGAGAAGAAGCAGTACAGTTGTTGACAGAAAATTATCGTTCAAAGGCCCTCGATACTTTTGTCAGAGGACTTTTTGACGATATACCTAGGCTTCTCGGTACCAAAGAGCTTACCAAAGAGCTTACCTGACGCCCAACACCTATGCCTAAAGCTCGAAAACCAGAATTTTAGAGCCTACCACGCAAATAATCAATTTTTTAACGCGCCGTCAACATCTCGACAACAAGGCTTTACGCAACAAAATTCACGACAACATTTTACCCAACCAAGATACTCCCAACCACAAAACCAACAAGTTTCACAGACAAAATTCCATCCTGAACTAGCTTATCTACCGCAACCTTTGACAAATCCTAACCCATACAACTATCAACGCGCACAACAAAATTATTACCCACCTAATATTCAGAATTCTATAAACCAGAACCCAAATCAATTTAACCAGCAATATAACCAACAAACCCATACTCCAGCAAGACCTCCTAAACCACCTCAACCCATGGACGTAGACGTGAGCCTGCGGACAAACGCGATTAATTATGCAAACAGGCCAAACCCAAAAATTATTGGTAAGCGACCTGTAAGTGCATCCAATAAAAATGAAATTCAACCAAAAGTGCAAAGAAACTTTCACTTGAATTCAACCCCAGATCCATATAATGAACAGAATTACCAAGATAATCAGTACAATTACGACTATCAGGACAACGAATATAATCACGACTATAACTCAACACAGGACGATGGAAATGAACACTCTTTAGACCTGACAGACGTACATTTTTTAGATTAAACAGCTCTTCGTTGCCATATTTCAGATGCAAAACGAAGAGCGGACAAATCTTAAAAATATTGGTTGATACTGGTTCCAACAAGAACTATATCCAATCAAGTTTAGTAAAAAATCCCAAAGAAAATGTTAACCCTTTTTATGCAAACTCCGTAGGTGGTAAAATAAAAATTACGCACCACGCACTTCTAAATCTTTTCAATATCAAAGAATTCAATTTAAAATTTTTCCTACTACCAACTCTCACCACTTTCCATGCCATACTAGGAAACCAAGAATGATAGATTCTTGCTAGGAAACGATACCTTAAAACAACTTTCAGCAATAATCCACACTAAAGATAATTTTATGGTCGTAGCAAACAAACATAAAATCCAACTCCGACAATACACAGCACAGGATGTAAACTCAATATAAGTACGTGACGAACATATGAATGAATTAGAAAAAATCGAAATTATACGACTTGTACAAAAACACCGGAATTTATTTTCAGACCCGAATGAGAAATTGACCTATACGAGGTGTGTTCAAAACGTATCGCGAATTTTGTGGTTTTTCAATAATTATTTATTTATTCATGAATATCTATTTTGTCCCCTTCAAAGTAATCCCCATGAGATATTATACACTTGCGCCAATGGTTTTTCCAATCTTCTAAACACTTCAAAAAATCAGTTTTTTATCTTCTTCAGCTCTTCCTTCGATGCCGTCTTTATCTCGTCAAGAGAAGCGTAAAGTCGTCCTTTCATGGGCCTCTTCAGTTTAGGGAACAAGAAAAAGTCACAGGGGCCAGATCTGGGGAATACGGTGGCTGCGGCATCATTAGTGTGTTGTTTTTGGCCAAAAATTCGCGCACAAGCAACGATGTGTGAGCAGGGGCGTTCTCGTGGTACAAAAGTCAATTTTTGTTCTTCCACAAATCCGGGCGTTTCTGGCGGATTGCTTCGCGCATATTGCGCATAACTTGCCAATCGATATGCTTAGGTCCTCAGCAACTTCCCTAACGGTGATTCGACGATTGGCCAATACCATTTTCTCCACTTCATTAATTTTTTCGTCTGTTGTTGAAGTGCTCGGGCGTCCGGCACGCTCTTCGTCGTTCACATCTTCTCGGCCTTCTGAGAACATTTTGTACCACCGATAAACGTTGCTTCGGTCCAAGGTAGCTTCTCCGTATGCTACAGTCAACATTCGGAATGCATCCGCGCACTTAATTTCGTTTTTCACACAAAATTTGATACAGGTTCTTTGATCCATTTTTTTGAATAGGTAAAAATCGGAGACGATCCAAAACACGTGCCAGCAAAGCAGCTGTCAACAATTAAATGAACATTCAAAATGGCCGAGCTTGTCGGCATAAATGAGAGACATGAGTACCAACATAACTCCACAAAAAATTCGAAATTCGAATATACGTAACCCGCGAAAATTCAAAATTCGCGATACTTTTTGAACACACCTCTAAATTATTAGAAGACGGCATCATCAGACAATCACGATCACCAAACTATTGCCCAGTATGGGTCGTCCCGAAGAAAGACGACGCATCAGGTGAAAAAAAATTCAGACTGGTAATCGATTACAGGAAACTGAATACGGTTACAATTGCAGACAAGTACCCGATACCAGAAATAAATGAGGCACTGTCCCAACTAGGAGAAAACCGAGTATTTTCAGTAATCGATTTAAAAAATGGCTTCCATCAAATTCCTCTTAAGGAATCTGACGTGGAAAAGACAGCTTTTTCAGTGAACAACGGAAAATATGAGTTCACCAGACTTCCCTTTGGCTTGAAGAACGCCCCTGCCATTTTCCAACGGACGCTAGACGATATTCTAGGACAAAACATAGGCAAAATATGTTATGTATATATAGACGACATAATAATATTTAGCAAAGACGAAGAAACACATTCCCAATACATAGACACAATTTTCAATACTTTAAATAATGCTAACACGAAAGTACAAATCGATATATGTGAATTTTTCAAAAAACAGGTCGAGTTCCTAGGATTTGTAGTTTCCTCCGATGGAATCTCTACAAACCCATCAAAAGTACAATTAATAGTAAATTTTCCTTACCCTCTTATTCTCAAAGACTTGCGATCTTTCTTACGCTTATCCGGATATTATAGAAGATTTATCAAGGATTATGCCAAGCTCGCAAAGCCACTCACATCCTTTCTTCGAGGCGAAGAATGCAGGATGTCAAAAAATATCTCAAAGAAAACTCACATACAGCTGAATGGGGAAGCTAAGGCAGCGTTTAATAAAATCAAGGCTGCTTTGACTTCAAAGGACGTCATTTTACAATACCCTGACTACAAAAAAGAATTTGACCTAACTACAGATGCTTCCAAATACGCAATAGGCGCTGTTTTGTATGGCACGGCAAAAGTAGTAATCCATACGGATCATCAACCTCTCACGTACGTTCTGAGCAACAAAAATAACAATTCAAAGTTAAAGCGCTGGAAAGCATTTCTCGAGGAATATAATTATAAAATTAAATATAAAACCGGAAAATCCAATGTGGTAGCAGATACACTATCCAGACCTTTCGAAATAAATTCCTTATCAGGTGCCACACATTCAGACGAAAGCTCATCTCACAATCTAATCCCAGCTGTAGAGGCACCTATAAATGCTTTTAAAAACCAACTTTGGATCTGAGTAGGACACGAAGAGAGTTATCAGTTCAAAATACCGTTCCAAACGTACCATCGACATATAATCACAAAACCCATTTTTTCTCGGGAAAACCTAATTTCACTTTTAAAACATTACCTAAATCCTTCAGTGATAAATGGCATATTCACCTCTGTAGAGATAATGGGAAAAATACAGGAAATATACCCACCCCATTTTTGTAATTATAAAACCCGATATACCCAAACAAATGTAGAAGACATACCAAACGAGGACACACAAACTGAAGAGATACTGAAAGAACACAAACGAGCGCACAGAAATAGGGAAGAAAATAAAAAACAACTCAAGTTTTACTTTCCTAAGATGAGGGTAAAAATAGCAAATATAATAAAGCAATGCAAAATTTGTAAAGAGAACAAATACGACCGGCATCCTAATGAACCACAACTACACGAAACCCCAATTCCCGAATATCCTCGTGAAATAGTCCATATAGATACACAGTCTTACAAAAGTTTACATACGGTACTAAAATTTGCAATTTGATAAAGGAAACTGAGCATATAATAATTATTTTTGTTTTATTTTATTTTAAAGTATTAAATATTAAAAATTAATTTTAAAAATAGTTGAATTTAATAAATTTATATTTTATAACACAAAGTATTTCACTTTTGCATTTTGAGAACTTTTATCCCATCCCACAAATATTCGATAACATTAAGATCGGGAGATTGTGGGGGATGTTCCAGCTTATGTCTGACGTTATAGAGAATCCATTCGGATTCGGATGTTTCGGATCGTTGTCCTGGAGAAATATAGAATTTCTTTCCAAATCTAGCATTTCCACACTAGGAAGGTAACTATCTTTTAAAATGTCAATGTACATAGCCTTATCCATAATGCCTTCTATAATCCTTAATTTGCCAACACCATTTCCGGCCATACACCCCCATACCATGACCGAACCGCGTCCATGTTTGGGGGGTTATATTCTGGGACAGTAATGCTGTATTTGGTTTTCGCCAAACTTTTGCGCAACCATCACCTCCAAAGACAATAAATTTACATTCATCAGTAAATATTACCCTTTCCCAAAACGTTGGGTCACTTATGTGAATATTCGCATACTTCTGAGCGTATTCAAACCGCTTTTGTATATTTATAGCTCTGAGAAGCGGTTTTCGTCGTGCAACTCTGCTGTTGTAACCACTGTTTTTAATACTTCTGCGAACTGTTTGATCAGAAACCTTTACTCCTAGATCTGCTTTTATCCTACGATTTATTTCGACCGCACTTTGTTTGGGGTTTTCTTTTATTAATCGTATAACTGTTCTATCTTTTCTTCCGTCTAACATCCGAAGACGGCCGGTGCGTGGTTTACTTTCATAATTTCCATTTTCCTTGAAATTTTTTACAACTGTTTGCACTGTTGGCTTCTTTAAATTTAAAATTCTTCCAATTTCGCTTAATGAATAACCTTCATTCCTCATTTTTACAACGGTTTTCCGAATTGGTTCGGGAACTTCCTTTCCTTTGCCCATATTTATAGTAGAAAACACTTCTCGACTAAAGAATTATAATTGTGATCACCTTCTATGAAATGTCAAGCTGTACTGATGATTTAAAGCAAATATCAAGAAAATCTGCAGCGGTACTCATAACGGTACACTTTGTTCTTTGCATCGTATGTATACTTATGTAAATATGGGAGTTTAAGCATTTTAACTTTTTTGTTGTTACTTTAGCAAATACAACAAATTTTGTATTGAATAGTATTTATAATGGTTTTATCTTTCGTTTAAAGTTATAAAAACCAGCAACATATAAGCAGTATTTTGATATTTAAAATAAAATTAAAATTTTGTGTAAAAAAAAAACTGGTACTCACTGCAGTGGATAAATTCTCGAAATATGCTCAAGTTAGGATAATAGAATCAAAAGCAATAGAAGATATCAGGGAACCATTGCGACAAATACTTTTCGCTTTCGGTGTACCCAAAACAATAGTCATAGACAACGAGAAATCTCTAAATTCAGCTTCAATACAATTTATGGTCGAAGATCAACTTGGTATTAGAATTTCTAAAACACCCCCTTACGCGAGCAAAGTTAACGGACAGGTAGAAAGATTTCATTCTACCCTATCTGAAATTATGCGTTGTCTTCAAACTGAACATACCCATCGCTCCTTTCAGGAACTCCTAGACCGTTGCACATACTAGTATAACTACTCCATACACTCTGCTACAGGGAAAGGACCAATAGAAACATTTTTTGGTAGACGCATTTCAATAGACCCAGAGCAATATGAGAAAGCAAGACAAGAAAATATCATAACTCTTCAGAAAAGACAAGCAAAAGATTTATTACCCCTTCTTTTTTTCCTTTTTCTTCCTCTTACAGATTTTTCGTAAATCTGGTGTACGCAGACTTCCAAATAATAGAATACACCAACTCGCAGTTAGCAACATTTAATACAGGACTAACCAAAATTCAATCATTGTAGAAAATCCCCTCCTTCCTATTCTCATTAACGAACTAAACTTGACACAGACTTATTTAAACAGACTTAAACCAAGGAGATTTAAAAAATCAATAGATGCACTAGGGACAGTCTGGAAATGGATCGCTGGAAATCCCGACCACGACGACCTAGTAATTCTAGAAAATCAACTTAACAATATAATAGAAAATAACAATAAACAAGTAATAATTAACAAAGTAATTTTTGACAGAATTAACAATATCACCACAATACCCGTAACAAATGAGGGTATTTGCAACTCAATTTTGATAAAACCAATAAAAATGAGGAAAAATATTAATAAAATTCCCTATGAGGATATAGTTACTTGTAATAACAACATAGTTTTTGGCGTTAAGAATAAATGTAAGGAACATAATAATATAAGAATTTGTAGCCGTAGAAATTTAATAGATATTAGTAACACTACTTGCGTCCCTCGACTACTTCGAAGCGAACCAGCGGAATGCACTACTGTAATAAACAATAAGCACATTCCATCAGTAGAGAATATCTCACCTGGCATCATACTACTAAATCAGTACAATGGCACAATAGGGATCGACAACCAAAAGATAAATCTTACTGGATCGTATGCAGTACACAATTCTACAGTTAGCATTGACGAACAAAAATATACCTTTAGCGAAACATTAAGCACCAAACCACTACCCGCAATTCTGCAACCAAATCTCCCTTCAAATAGGGAAGAAGAAATCCTAAGTTTGGAAATGTTGAAAGAACTCCACATGAACAACACCAAACACCTAAAAGCACTACATATAACCCACAGAGCAGCTTTAATCACGAATTTATCTCTTTCAATCATCAGTCTGATATTCGTAGCGGTAATAGTCATCGCATTAGTTCTAAGGGAACTTTTCAAAAGCAAACTGGTAAAACGGTCAAGTTATAACGTAAACGTAAACGTGAGTGACCCTAAAGAGTTCACAACATCCGAAACACCGCAGTTAACAGAGTCAATAACGCTAGTAAGCCAAATGCAGTAACCCAGTAGAACAAACGGGGACGTTTGTTTTTGGGGGTGGAGGAGTTAACACCAAAAATGTTGCCAATAAACCAATAACTGCCGACGTCAACTATCTCCCAATAGGAAATATTCCAGACGTTTAGTCAGCAGAAACAAACAATTGGGAACAACATCCGCCATACGCCGCATAAGCGAACGTTAACCAAAAGTGCTGACGCAAGTAGATTTAAGCAATATTAAGAATATGTTTAATTGTAAATTAGTTAGTTGTTATTTTGGATTCACACAAAAAAGGTCGTTTTGACCATAAAATGTATTTTTTTTCGACTTTGTAATCAATAGATCGTTAATTTGTATAAATGAGCATCATCTCCCGACATCCACACATACACCACGTTACCACACCACATCAACAACCCACATTCCACATTACTCATGAGAGCACCACACATCGATACCCACATACACGTACACCAACTAACCACATCACATCATTTGATCCCACACACCAAAGGGAAAAAAGTGACCGACGAAGAGTTCCCACTTCACTTCGCTTTCGATCTCATCAGCGATCTGTACGCGTGTGCGAACATCTCCCGGAACGATCTCAGCATTTTCTTTTCTTTTATCGTCATCCAGTTTCTGCATAATAAACACATACATATATACTGTGTCACATATTGATCCAGAAAATACTAATATTTTTCCATAAAACAAAACAGCATCAATATATATGTATACACGCGTCTATATCTATACATATGGAGAAATTCATTTTTTTCCAATTGAAGGACTGTGTGGTGAACGTGTGAAAAACATAAATTTGAAGTGAACAGAAAAGGTGAGTTCTTGGATACCTGGTATCACTATATTTTGCAATGGCTGCTCTCATAGCCTTGCATATTTCGTTTAAATAATAAACAGAAGCTTCAACTTAAAGTCAGATCCGTAATTGAAGTCAGATCTTATAATCAATCTACAAGTAAATCGAGCAATTGCTTTATTTCGTTCCAAGCAATAAGTTAACTTGCACTGATTTCAATCACTAAACATGAAATGCACTGTGCATAATTCTCTATAAATAAATATTAAATAAGAATTGAACATATTTATTGCAAAGATTTAAATACATCATGTTTATTATTAATATTGGGAATAATTTCAAACATGTTATTGAGTTTTTAATAACAGTGGCGCTACACATTTGTCCAACGCAGACTAAGTTTTACAGGCAACTCCATAATGGAGCAGATAGAAACAATGATAAGATCGCGCAATTTTTTCTATGACAAAACTAAATTTTATTGAAAAACCAATGATAGTCGTTGTAACCACTTTTAACCAGTAAAATTTGCTTGTTGTCTTCAATTCTTCGTTGCGTTCTTGTGCACGTCATAAGCAAATAAGAAAATCACCATCGCTTACCATCATGAAGCTGGCTTTAATTGAATATATTTATGAAAATTGTTTATATTTTATATAAATATAGTTTTTTTTTTAAATTAGTTATATCAAATGAAAGAGGACATTTTCACCCCTCATTAGGGTGGTCCTTATATGTGTGAAAAAAATTTTTTCTGGAATTTTTGTCAGGGCACCATCTCAATTGCTTTTCTATGCTAAGAAACACTCTCAGTATTTTTATTTAATTTTTAAAATAATATTTAGAGGTCGCTACCAATGTTTTAATTTTAATTTAAAACAATAAAATCACTATATTAATCACTAACTTGTTTTTATTGATATAAAACATTTACATGCAAAATTTAAGTAAAAAATACAAATAAGAGTATGTTTTAATACTGAAATTGTGTAAAATCAGGATAGAAGTGTTGATTTTTTTGAATCAGGATATTTCTGTCTGTAGTCTTTTATCAACAAAAGCAAATACTGCTTTTGCTCTTCATCGTTTGTTATCAATTTATTATATTCCTCCATTAAGGCAACACCACGCTCAGCAATATCATTCACTACCCGCATAGAATGGACGATTGCTTTTGCAGCCTTAAAATCAGAATCATCTTTCCAAGTTTCAACGTCTTTACTCAAAAAATGTGATGAAATGCCCAGTATATGAAAAAATCGTAAAGAGTTGCTAGTCACAAAATATTCTATGCTTTTTTCACTGATGTGTTCGACATCAATGCTTTTTCTTTTTGGACAATTCGCTACACCTTTGTTTTTTAGTGCATTTACCATCTTTTTTTTATCTTGAGCTGATAGTTCGTCGTCGAAAAATGCAAAAGACACCAACTCTTCTGATAAGTACCATAAATGGCCCAGTATTTTTTTCATAGTAATTTTGGCTATAACTGGGTTTATATTTTTAAAGGAGTCAAGGTCTTTTAATAATTGTAAGTCGTTTCTTGGTGCTGAATATCCGATAGCAGCTTGAAACCAGTATTTTACATATATCATGATTGTAAAAATATTTATATCTTTGATTGCTTTTTCTTCTTTCTTTGAAAGCTTAAATTGATGTCGAAAAAGGAAAATTTTCAAGCAGTACATGGCTTTAGCCATCCACCTAGCGCGATGAAGGCCAGCAGGCCTCCTAAATGATACTCCTTTTTCAGGAACTCCTCCCAAGTAAATGATCGTAAGATTCAGCAACTCTTTATAGTCATCTCGAGGTTGATATATTTGGAGTTGGTTTTGTGCAAAAGAAATCCTTTTCTCAGTAATATTTTCTATAATCTTGAAGGACGTGGTATCATGAATTACTGTTTTATAATCATTTTGGTAAATTTTTTCCCAATTTTTTTTAACCCTTTTAAACAATAGAATATCAGGCCCACTAGATGGACCTAGAGCTTGATCAAAGGCAGCTTGTAACATAATTTCCCCTACATGGTGGCGACAGGCCAGCCAAAGCATATCTTTCTTCATTTTCTGTTCCAGAAGAACACAAGCTCCATTTATCAGACCGGTGTTTACAGCTGTAGTGTCAAAACATAAACATTTTATTTTATCGCTTAAACCCCATGAAGTTATTGATTCGTAAACAGCTGATGCACAAGCTTTCCTTGTTCCACAATTCAATTTTGGAACCGCTAAAAGCTGATCTACTCCAAGTCCCGACACTAAAATTGGTAGACGATCTACAGTTTCGTGACCACTTATGTCTTCAATTAACTTGCCATCCCAATGAATCGTTAATGGTACATCAGGTTGAAACTCGTTTTTAAGAGATTGTGCAATTGCTTTTCGATTTTTTAAACGATTTCGACGTATTGAAGATCTATTAACATTAAACTCTGACGGGTGACATCCAGCACTTGTCAATGTAGATGCTATACAGCAGCTTTTCTGTCAGTTAATTTTGTGACACCAAGGCTAGCAGCTAAGTGGCTATTTATTACTTCTTTTCGAGCTCGTTTTTTTGGCGGTTGCACTTTTGAAGGTCCTAATGAAACTTCGAAATCAGATGCACTAGTTTCTTCGCTGGTAGTTGAGGAAGAAAGTACACATTTTTCTGTCAAAGCTGAAATACATCTGTTTTCTCTTTCACGTAACTTTTTGAGGCGTTCTTCTTTCTCTTTCAGTTCCTCACTTTTTCTCAAACTTTTGTCGTCTATTGAACCTATTAAACCAGGGCGATCTTTCTGTCGTTGTGCTGATAAAAACTGCTTATCCTCTTCTACAGTCAAAATATTTAAAGCTTCAGAATGAGCAATATCAAACAAATCTTCTAATTTTTGTTGCCAATTTCGCTCTTTTTTCTCTATTGCTTTCGAACGTTTTTTCTTGTTCTCCTTATTTTTTTGTAGATTCTTCCACTCTATGAAGTATTCTATTTCACTGATAACATGTTTTTTCAATCTTGTTGGTAACTAGCTTTTTCCCATAAATTCATGACTTCACCAGCAGCCACAGTAGCAGAATCTCGATCGGTTCTTTTTTCTTCACTTTTGTAGTAAAAAAATAAACGTAACACCTCACCAATAGAAGGTAATTTCGATTGATTTAGATTTGGTATTGACTGACCGATTAACCAAACGTTGGTTTTATTTTTAGTTAATAAACTACCGCCACTACTTCTTGACGCCATAACAAGTTGAAACAGAACGTATGGTTTGGAAAAGGAAAAGCACGTGTGTTCTGTATATTTACTAAATTCGAACTGAGAGTACTGAAAAAGAAAGGTTAAAAGGTTTGAAAGTTTCAAATGAAATGCAATGTACAACCATGTAAAAATAATGGCGAAAAATTTAAAATGCGTTACAAAAAAATCTGAAACTAATTATATAACTTCATAGTTATAATGTCTATAAAACTGCTTTTTTCAAAGTTCGACTTAAGGTAGCGACCTCTAAAACTATTCAAAAAATAAATTTTAAAAATTCTTATTTCTTATTTTAGGGTAGAGAATCATATTACGGGGTGCCCGGTTAAGTTTTAAAAAGTCGAAAAATAAGGACCACCCTACCCCTCATCGTATTGAATATAAGCGACATCTGTTGGGTATAGTAAGAAAAAATAAATATTTTCCGAAAGCATGCAAAAACTTTAGAAGTTGTATTTTTTTATTTATCCGCACGTGTTGTGGTCGATAGTAACGTTGCAAGGTAGGCAGTCTATTTGCTCTCCGCTGCAACATGGCACTCCTCGTCGTACCAGCGGTTCTTTTGCATTTTCCGAAAACCAATGGTTTCATTTGCACCTGTACGTAAGGAGCTTGAAATGCCGTCCCACTTCCCTTATAAAATGTGGTATTATTACTCTTGGTTTATTATCTCAGCCATATTTTCTTGCTACTTGGGACTTATCATCTCACATGTGTGGTATTGTTACTAGGAGGTGTAGGCTTATCATTTCGTGTATTAACTCTCCTCTCCTTTAGACAAAGATCTCCTGATCCTATATTGTAGTAATTGCATCTTTTTTGATAAGATGTTCCATACCTTGTTGTTGTAAAATTTCCTCGTATCGTTGTTGATTTCTTTTCTACAATTTTACTATTTTACATCTAAGTATAGCGTAATGTATTTTAAAGCATACATATATAATAATGGGTTGTAAAAAAAGTCTTGCGGTATTTTTATTGAATTTTTCCGTGAGGCCCGGGCTTAGGGCGGCACTATTTGGGAGGCGGCAAATTTTTCAGAATGTCAAAATTTTAAATCTGATATAATGGAACGACAATACATTAATTCGTAATAAAAAATCACGTCTGATATTTTTTTTGCAAACAAATATTCACTTTCAAAAAATTTGCCATTTGAATGACCACCTCTAAAGAATGCAATATTTCAACAAATTGATACAAAAACCACGCGCTGCGAAATAACGGAACTTATTGAACAGTACTTATGACTAGACCAGTGTTGTCCAACGTAACTGTGTGCACGTTATGCTTGTGTTGGTTATTCTAGCGTCAACTGATCGCAAAATTCTGCTTTGCTTGCCTACGAAGTTGAATACAGTAGCACAATCGTGCTTTCACAGACATTTGTCGCGACATGTTGGTGCGAGGTGTGTGGCACTGTCCGTGCGCTATTGTGCACATAGGCCGTAGACAACACTGGACTAGACAGATTAAGTAAAAAAAAAATAAATACCGTTCAAAAAAGTACCGTTTTTCGCAAATAAATACGTATTTCGCGAGTCGCACAGAAAACAAGAGCGCTGCGCGCAGTATGTATTGACAGAGGTTCGACTTTGCTTAGTTTTACACATAATACAACGCATAAATTATTTCAGTTTTATGAAAGCCGTTCAAGTGTAAAAGTCTCATAATATTATTATTGTCTTTCTTACCATTGAAAAATTCAATTATTACTTTGAGTTACCCATTTTTTTAACTAAGTTGTCGAGGTTCTCTGAATTTTTTTATTAGCAATGAGTGATCTTTTTCGATAATCCGGTGAATATCGTAAAAGGAAATCAGAAAAATCATCAAAACAAGAAACTTTACTGAATCAAATTCCAAAAATATCTAATTTTATGACAAGATCAGAAAAACTTGTAAGTGAAGATCATCAGGTTCATCGGACGTAAGTATTTTGATACACTTGCAAGTGTTTTTTTTTTAAATATAACTCTAAAAAAGATTAAAAATAATTTTTCATAAATTGAACTTTTAGAGAAAGTAAGTATTTGAAATATTGAGAATTTAATTTTTTTTAATCTTTTTGTTTAATCAGGGAAAATTAATTTCAAATATGAATGAATTAATGTCCGTGGCTAAAAGATTTTTTGGTTTTTAGCCGGGATTAGATGACACTTCAGCACAAGATACCAAACAAATACAATCGAATCCTCCTTTATTGCAAGATACAAATACAAACAAAACGTCGTCAACATTTCTTTCATTAGAAAATGCGGAAGAAAGTCAATCAACAAATGATATGTTTCAAATGAGTGGTGATCCTTTTCTATGGAATATAAATGATGAAACACGAGATTTTATAACTATAAACGGTTTACCACAAAATAATGTAACGGATTTTAAAAATTCACGAAATTTTTATAATGATAAAACGAGATTTTGTTCTAAAAGCGCATTCCAACGTAATTTAAAGAACGGAGAAATTCAACATCGTGAGTGGTTAATTTATTCAGAAAGTAAAGGATCAGTATTTTGTGCTCTATGTTTACTATTTGGTAAAAGTGGTGAAGTAAACGTTTTTACTGGTCAAGGGTTTAGAGATTGGAAAAACTCAAAAGCGCGCATTGAAGCTCATGAAAATTCTGACTTTCACAAAACTAACATTAGTCACTTCAAAGCTCGAGCTGTCATTCAAGGCCGTGTTGATCAACGATTAATGGAGCAGCTCGCTGAAGAAATTTTATACTGGAAAAAAGTTTTGCATCGATTAATTGTGATAATTAAATCTCTCGCAATAAGAGGGCTGTCATTTAGAGGACATTCAGAACGAATTGGAGATCCCCATAATGGAAATTTTTTAGGTTCAGTCGAGCTTCTTGCTAAATTTGATCCGTTTTTATCAGAACATTTAAAATTATATGCGCACCCTGGCCGTGGAAATACTTCGTATTTATCTAAGACAATCTACGAAGAAATTATATTATTAATTCAAAATAAAGTATTGCAACATATTTGTAAAGAAGTGCAATCTGCTAAGTGTTTTGGTGTAATTGTGGAATCCACGCCTGATATTGCTCATGTTGATCAACTCACTATAATTATTAGATATGTACGTAACAATGGTAAAATTGTCGAAAGATTTCTGGAATTCATCCAAATACTTTCCATAAGGCTAAGATATTGAAGATTATTTGTTAAAATCTCTTGAGGATAATGGTTCAAATATAATGAATTGTCGTGGTCAATCTTACGATAATGCAAGCAACTTGTCAGGTTTATATTCAGGAGTGCAAGCACGAATCAAAACAACTAATCCATTAGCTGAATATGTTCCTTGTGCTGGTCACTCTTTAAGTTTAGTGGGAACTAGTGCAGCTGAATCTGTTACCGAAGCAGTTGACTTTTTTTCTACTTTGCAAGAATTATATAATTTTTTTACCGTTTCGACACATCGTTGGGAAATTTTAAGACAGCATACAAGTTTAAAGCCTTTCTCAAACTCGTTGGCCGGCTCGACATGATGCATGCTACACATTAGAAAAAGAGTGGCCTGGAATAATTGTTGCACTAAACTTTATTGGTGAAAACAAAGATGAAAAACCTACTACGCAAGCTGAAGCTAAGGGACTGCAGCAAAAATTACAACGTCTAGAAACGGCAATTCTAGTAATTGTTTGGAATGCAATTTTGAGTCACTTTAATGCTGCGAGTAAGAAGCTTCAGGATTCTCAAGCTGATTTATCATCTGTGATAAGAATATATAGTTCTTTGGCATTATTTCTCCAAGATATGAGAGAAAAAAAATTTTCTGATTATGAAAAAAAAGCCAAAGCACTATCTGGAGTTCAGAATTATTACCACTATGACACCCGTCGTAAAAAACCCCGAAAACTTCAGGCTGACGAGTCACGGGAAAATGAAAGAACAGCTTTATCTGGAGAAGAAAATTTTCGAACCAATGTTTACTATCTAATTTTAGATACTTTAAGTGTACAATTGACAGGACGTAAAAGTTCTTATAATAATCTTTACAAAAAATTTAATTTTTTTGACAATTTATATGAAATAGATACCAATGAATTAAAAATTCGCGCAGATGAATTAGTTACTAAGTATTCTGATGATTTGGAAGATACTTTCGCGAATGAATGTATTCATTTGCACTGTCAACTCAAAGATTCTCTAATGAACACAAAAGATATTCGTTCCGCGCAAGGAATATACAATTTTTTACATTCTCAAAATCTTCAAGATGTTTATCCAAATGTAGACATTGCTCTACGTATTTTTTTGAGTATTCCGGCTACGAACTGTTCAGGAGAAAGATCTTTTTCCACCTGGAAAAGAGTCAAAACGTATTTACGCGCAAGTATGGGCCAAGAGAGACTCAATGAATCTTGATGTTTTTTCGCTAAGTTGTAACATTTTGGCAAAAACAAAAAAAAAAAGAAAAACAAATATTTTTGGCCAAAATGTTACAACTAAGCGAAAAAACATCAAGATAAGGAAAAAATTTAAAAGGTCATAAAAAAAACTGACACATACGACCCTTTGAGGGTTTTACAATACTGACCTAGTACCATCACCCTGACTTGCAATTTCTCACCCCTCAGACAATAATCCCAAAAATGTTCCACAGTGTTATTTGCTCTCCGCGGATGCCTTATTTGAAGCTTGTTAAGAGAGCCTTTGTTCCAATGCCTACGGATATGTTTTCGTTATCTGTCATTAATTCGGTACAGTATGAGAATATTTGTGAGATGACCTCATCAAGTATTTCGTGAAAATGTCGCTTTGTGTCTAACTTTCGTAGATATTAGAGTAGCGGTCAATGCAAGAGAGGTATTTTACCTTTGAAATATTTCCATTTGTATTGATGTGCCTGCAAAACCAGGTGTTGGCGTTCTTCCTAGTGTGTTTATATGGGTTTTCTGTCACATTTGTTTTCAGTACAGTTGGTGCAATTAATTATTCACCAATTTCTCTGTGCCTTATTTTGGTGTCGGTCAATAAAAGGTTTCTATTATTTCTTTGTAGTTATGTTTTGCATTTCTATGTGCTCCATTGTGTCTGAATTTTAGTATATTCTCTTTTTCTGGTGTCTGTCATATAGTGTAGTTTATGTTGCGTAAACAATTTTGGGTAGCCTTCAAATGTTGTTTTTAATATTGAACGTAATTCATACCAGGTTTTTAGGTCCGTATGAAATGCTGTCATTATTTTTGGTTTCATTACACGTTTATCTTTCATGTTTTGGGAATGGAGTGGTGGTTTCCATTGGGTTTTCGTTTGATTTAATAATTTCTATTTGGGTTTCGAATGAGTTAAAGGGTGGGTTCACTGCTTTTATACAAGTATATACATATGTATGTCTTACGGTTGACGATTCTGCTGAATGCATAAATACGTCTGAACATGTATTAATTTGTCTTCACAAAGCGTACTAAGTTTTCATGTCCTGGTTTATACATAAGTTTGGCACCATATTCTTCTATCAGGTTTTTCCATCGTTTTAGTTTCGTGTTTGGGATTTTTCTGATATTGAAAGGATTAGTGACTGGTGGTCAGTTGCGTAATTTTTGTAGTGCCCAAATTATTGCGAGCATTTCGTTTATCGAGTTGTTAGTGTACGTGAAATGAATGCTATTGGGGGTTTCCCTTTTTTTTAAATCAGGTTGATATAATTCTGTCTGTTCCTTTTAACTCTTGCATCTTCATTTAATTTAAATGTAATGTTGAGCTTTTGTCTTTTGATATGTGATTTGCAAATTTGTGCAAAATTCTAAACAAATTTCCGATAATATGAAGCTAATCCTAAAAATGATCTCAACTCCCTTAATGTAGTTTTTTCTGGATAAAAATTAAATTTTAATATGAAAGAATTTAGAATTTTCCTCTGAGATTTTCATATTGACATTGTGAAATGCCTGTATTATATTTGTGATAGTATATCAGAATGTCGTCAATATTTATGTACATGTACACATTTACCGATGCATGGTCTCAGTATATCATCTACACATCTTTGAAAAGTTGAAGGGGCATTTTTTACCCAAAATGATAGTCTAAGGAATTCATACTTAGCTCTATTAACTGAAAAATCTGTCTTCTCTCTATCTTCTGCTTTGATTACGATCTGATGGAATCCCAATTCTAGATCGAGTGTAGTGCAATATCTAGTTTGTCCTAAATTTTGTAGGGTTATTGTGATATCAAGAATCGGATATCTATCGGGTATTGTGCTTATTTAGTTTTTGAAAATCGATAGCCATTCTTTTCTTTGATTGACCGCTTTCATCTGTTCCTTTCTCTGACACAGTCTATATGGGTGAGTTATATGGGCTTTTTCTTTCTTTTATAATGTTATTTTGAAGTAGTTTCTGAATTTCTTTTTTAACAAAATCGTGATCAGCGTAAAGATATGGATACTGCCAAACCCAAATTGGTTCCACAGTTTTAGTCCCAATTTCCGCTGTTTTGTTGTAGTGAATGACAATATTTCGTTTTGGCGATTACTTCTCAATAATTCTTTTATTTTATGTTCATAATTTTTATCTCCTATATATATGTAGTTTAACTTTGCACTTTTAGATTGGAGTGAGATTTTCGTAAACTTAATAGAATATTCAAAATAGTTTATTTGAACCTTCATTATTCTAAGAGCCCTTTCGCCTAATATTATTTCAAAATCAATTAATTCAGTAATTTCTAGAAATTCAAGATCAAATCCTCCTAAATGTATTCTTTTTTGTAACGAGTTGGTTTTAATTGGTTTTTCTAAACGTAAACTTCTAGCATATGGTTACGTTTTTTTTAAATATAACTACTGGTCGCACCTGAGTCTATTAATACGTTCACGGGCTTACCATCTGGTGCTATCCTTTGTAAGACGGGTAGTCCGTGATGCCTTACAAAAAATTTCGTTGTTCGTCATAGATTTCGCTGGATTGTATTTCGTTTTGTTCACCATTTATTTGATTTATCCTTTGTGCTTTTTTCTGGTGTTGTACTGAGTCTTCTCTTGTTCGTTTAAATTGATTATCAATGTGTTGAAATGCTTGCCGAAATCGGTTTTGGGGGGGTGATCTGTTGTTTTGACAACAACTGCCTGGGTACTCAGATTGTACGTTGTAGTTCTGTCGCATTGGCCTCCTATATTGGGCTGATGAGTCGACGTGCATTGGTTCGTATGTTCTCTGCTGTGGTTGTGGTGTAGCGAATGTTCTCTCTGGTACCATTTTTGGTACATATTCAAGTTGTTGATAAAGGGAGTCATGATGCATAGTACGAGCTATGCCTTATGCTTCCATAAGTACGGCGTTCGATTAGATTTCTTTAGATAACGCATCAAGTACATATTCACACCTATGAGTCATTTCAATTTTGGAAAGCACAATATAAAGGGCTTGATTTAGTTGATCGAAGTAGACATGCAATGGACTATTGCTTTGCCGAATCTTCATCATTTCTTCCTCTAATACGTATAGAGAGCGTTGGTCAGCATAGGAGTCGTCAGTCGATCAATTATGGCTTGGAAATTATGATTTGTATTGTTGCTAATTAATATTTGTGCTGCTTTTCCCATTATTTTTCCTCTTATCAAAATTAGAGCTTGTGCATACACGTTGTGAGTTTCAAATTGTTTTATGCTATCCATTAACGTGATAGACATCTTTCGATATTCGTAATAACCACCGGTGAACGTACTCAGTGATTTAAATATACTAAGATCCACTTCGGTCGAATGATTATAGTTGCATAGTTGTTCGTGAACAGGAGTCGGTGCGCTTGGTATTCCCGATTCCACCAGAGATAATCTTTGTTGAAGGTTGGATATATGTATATCCTTCACTTTATTTGATGCTTCTTTATATGATTTTTTGTTTAATTTTTTCTATTTTCTTATAGGATTTTTTCTTTATTATAGGATATATTTTATTAACTGAATCCTTTCATGATGTATGCTCTACCTTGGGCGCCAATTAATATTTCACTTTGCACGATAAAAAATATTATTTTCGATCGGTACGGAGCAACAATTGTTCTTTTATTCAAAACATCACATATATAAAAGACAAGTACATGGTATGTTGTCGCTATATTTAGGGTTACCATATCGGTCATAGTCAAAATCAATCTCGTTGCATATGTAATCCTAAACCTCCCCCCTCCCCAAATTAATCGAATTTGGTCACCAACTTTTACCCAACCGCCCAATTCCATCGTTTTTTTCTTATTTTTTTAGATAATTTTTTCGATTTAGTTAAGGGTATATAAAATGAATACCATTTTTCAAATCATTTTTTATTGTAAACATTCTCGAAATTATCTGAATAACAGTAATTGTGATACCGACTTTACTTGAGAACTGTCACTAAGCTGCTACAATCGTTATTCATTAACACCTTTTTCACATATTTTTCGGACGCTCCAATTTTTATTAATAAAAATAATTTTTTATGGCTGGACAAATACTTTTGAAAATCCTTACAATTCATTTCTTTGAAGTTATATTGAACAAGTACAATATTCTTAACAGACTCAACTACTACTTACTCCACTGTGTATTGATTAAGAAAAAAATACGCTCGCAATTTGCATTGTGACCAGGAATAGACAACAAATACTGAACTAAGAACAAGATTTCGGAAAACAACTTAGTGTTCTATTAGCTTGGAAGAATTAACACAGCTGGTCATTAACAGATTGCGCAAAAAATTCGTCTGATATTTCTCGGCCCTTTTTTTCAAATTTTCCAACTCATCGATCAATTTGTTATCGTCAATATGAATATTTTTCGAGTCTAAAAACTGAATCGTCTCAACATATGATGCAGTCGCATTTATGTACATGCGACGGTATACACATACATATGTAAGTATTATGGCGTTGTATGATATCGCGCAGAAATTGTATAGCGAAAAACCCTGCGCGAGTTGAACTAGGTCGAGTTTTATAACGCAGCCATGAATTATATGATTCATGTAAATGCATCCTAAGCGTGGCGCGCAAATTCAAAACGCTTAGGTAGACTAAAACGCTGTGATGCTTACTTTTTTCACGCACTCGCTCAAAAAATAATAATAATTAAAAAAATCGCTGACTCAGTAGGAAATCAGGGAATCAGTGCATTTTTTACGGAAATCAGGGAATTTTCACGAAAATCAGGGAATAAGCGCCGAAGGTCAAAGTCAGGGAATTCCCTGATAAATCAAGGAATATGGTAACCCTAGCTATATTTATACCATGATAAGCTGTTGGCAGCTACAGAATGTGGTTTTGTGGCAAGTATGATAATCATCCCAGCCATATGGTAGTTTTACTTGGGACTATCATCTCACACATGTGGCATTGTTACTAGGCGGTGTAGGCTTATCATTTCATGTATTAACTCGCGCTGCTTTATATGTATACATATATGTTGCCGCACAAATAATGCATACATAAACCTACATACATACATACTAAGGTGATTCAAAAATTTTTTTTTTTTTTCAATTGGTACTCGCAAAAATAGGTTCCTAGACACCTCTAAGAAAGCCTCTCCAAATATGAGTTTTTAATTGTAACGGGAAGGTCCTCCGCCTAATGTTTTTTTTATTTTTTCTTATTATCAGATAGAAAAGTTTGTATCTCGCTTCCAACTACTTGAAAAAATATCTTGTTAATTAGGTTTTGTAGGAAATTGAATGCTCTAAAATATAGTCTCCAATGATTTTTTCGTAAACCCAACCGTTTAAAAGATATTAACGGTTGAATTTTGATTATTTTTGGGAAAATTTTTACTAGCGCTGTGCGACGAAACGAAGCTGCTGAATCACCCCCACTGGTTACGGAAGAGGAACTATTGGCCAAAGCTAAAATAATCAAAAACAACAAAGCGCCTGGTATCGATGGCATACCAAACAGAGCTCTAAAGGTAGCCATAATCTCAAAGCCCACTCTTTTCGCAAAAATGTACAACGCATGTATAAGAGAAGGGATGTTCCCCGATCCCAGGAAAGTCCAGCGTCTGGTTTTAATCCCAAAACCAAAAAAAAAACCAGATGAACCTTCTTCGTATCGACCTCTGTGTATGCTCGACACAATGGGCAAAGTGTACGAAAGCATAATAAGAAACCGCTTGGAGATTGCAGTCCAGGAGGCCGGCGGACTATCAGAAAGACAATACGGCTTCAGAAAGCAGAGGTCTACTATCGATGCACTGAAAGAAGTTGTCGACACTGCGAAAAGAGCAGTAAGTAGCAAAAGATGGAAAGGTGGCACAAAAAAATATTATGCGCTGATCACCCTGGATGTGAAGAATGCATTCAACTCTGCTAAATGGGAAAATATATTTGAAGCCCTATATGGAATACGCGCCCCTCAGTACCTCATAAATATCGTTATGAGTTATTTTAAAAATAGAAGGCTGATCTACGACACCACCGAAGGCATCAAGAGCTACCCTATTACAAGCGGAGTACCACAAGGATCTGTTTTAGGCCCTCTCTTATGGAATGTAGTGTATGATAGGGTGCTAAGAATTCCACAGCCTAAAAACGTTAAGCTAATCGCATATGCGGACGACCTTATAGTGGTAGCAGTAGGTAAACAACTTGAAGACCTACAAGATAAATGTAATGAATGCATAAATGGTCTGCGCCAATGGTTTTCTTCCAAGAGTTTGGAACTGGCTGAGCACAAAACAGAGGTACTGCTCATAAGCACCAGGAAAATTGAGGAAAAAATAACTCTCACTATAGGAGAGTGTATGATTACTTCACAACCACAGTTGAAGTATTTAGGGGTAATATTGGACTCCAATCTGAAATTCAAGCAACACTTGGCAAACATAGCAAATAGAGCAAATAAGATTTATAACGCGTTATCAAGAATGATGGCAAATAGAGGCTGTGTGTGCTCCAGCCGCCGACTTCTAATCGCAAATGCTATGAGCTCAGTTATACTATATGCAGCTCCAGTATGGATACAGGCACTAAACATAAAAGCGTATGCCAAACCAATAAATGCGGTGCACAGACTCACAGCAATAAGAGTAACAAGTGCTTTCCGGACTATTTCCAGCGAAGTACTAGCTGGTATACCGCCCATAGACATCCAGGGTGACGAGCTCACGAGATTATATGAGCCCTCGGTTTCTAAACATAAGGGAAAAGTTAGAAACAACACTTGGTGATAGTTTAACGGTGTAAAGCTTGACTGCACTTATGTGTCAGTCCTCTGAGAAGTGGAAAGCTGTTCGCGAAGCGGCAACTTTCATCATGACAATATTAAGACAGATACAACAGAATAGGCGTCAGTCCGTCTGTGCTATAGAGGAGACGTAAAATGTCTTGTCACTCCCATGAAGTAATACCTTATCTGGTGGTTCCGTGGGAGAGTCTTGAGTTGGGAATAGGTTAGGTTTAGCGGATTAAAGTCCCGCACTTCGGCTTTCGATGCTTCCTCCTGCTATAAAAAAAAAAAATACATACATACATAAACACATATCTGCGTACACATGTAAATATGTCGCCCTTACAAACTACAAATATTGTTCTGGAAAAACAGCAATCGTCTCAAATAGCATCACAACTCAATATGGCAGCCAAATTGCCGGCATCAAAATTTATAGTAAATTACAAAACAACAGAATTTTCATTCATGAACGCAATCGCACGTTTAACGAGCAAATTGGATTCATTCATTAAACCAAAGGCCATACACATCTCCCCGAGCATGCCTTTGCTTACAAGCGGCTTTTCGCGATGAAGGCAAAAGCTAAAAATCATAAATTGAACATATTTCTGATATGAAATGAGAAGGGAGAAGTGACAACCCTACAAATATAACTATTAAAATATATTAGAATAAAATTGACAACATAGTTTATTTGTCGATTTCCAAGTCAAGAAATATTTCTAGGAAATTATTCAATATTTCTCTGATTTGTGCGTACGGTCAATCCCGATAAAGTAGAAAATCCCTCCTAACTGCCTGTATTTTGCCGCATCTCAAGTTTTGTTTTTTGAAATAGATAGAAATTATTTTTTCATGTACCACTGCTTAAGTGTCCACATTCGCTTTTGTATCATATTATGCAGGGATTTCCCGGAAAGTAATAGGATGGAGTAGATTTGAAAAGAAATTCTTGAATCAATCGTTACAATTCTTTAAAAACTTTCCAAATAGGCTCCTTCTGTGTCTATCCAACGCTGCCAGCTCGATTTCCAAGCATTGAAGACGACGTGTAGGGCGGCTGTACAAGCCTTGGTTAGGTAGCTGTTCACAAGAAAAGCGGAGTGGCCAGGGCGTTGTCGTGGTGCAACTTCCAATCGGCTGCGATGTCTTGTCGAACCCGATTGACCCTTCGTTAGAGTTTCTTGAGGACTTCCACGTAAAACTTGGCGTTGACGGTTTGTCCAAGAGAAACAAATGGTGGACAAGCCCTGTATTTTTATTTTTAACAAACCGCAAAAATTTGTATGTTTGGTTGTGGCACATAACCGCCATTGACTGTTTTTATCAACAAATGTGCGTATGTAAATTACATATGTAATCGATTTCAAATATTTTACAATTTAAAAATATTTTTACACTGGTTTGTGGGCGAAGTTGTTACAGTGGCAAGGGAAGCGGCGACAATGCGTTCGTTTGTGTTTTTCCGCACAGCTCGGATTTTTTACCAACAACACAATGTTGTGACGCTTTGTCGTCGTATCAGTCCTTCTACACGTTGACTTTTTGACAAAAACTGAAGGCCATTGGTTGTTCGTGACAATGGAGATTCCTATTAAACAATGTGTGTATATATTTAGATATGTGTATGGTTTTTTAAAATCTGTATACATGTACAGTGTACACATAATTACATGCATATGTGAATCTGCGCGACAGCGTGGTCTTTTAAGTTGTTATCAAAACTTCTAATGCCCAAAGCAAATAAATATATATGTAAATATACTAGCAGACCTGGTCACGCGTTGCTGTGGCTAAATTTTTTGTTATATTACATTGTAGTAAACTCTTCACGGGGATCAGTTACCCCTTAATACAATGAAATTATTATGTACGAACGAAGAGGGAAACGTTAAAGCTGGTATAAGAATCCACTGAATTGGAATTTGAAAGGGAAGTACTTATAATACGATTGAACAAAATTTTCATTCTATTTATTTGAAGTTTTAACAAATAGTTTTAAATCTTTAAGAATAATATTCAATATTTAGAATTATCAATACTTTTAATCTCAATTTAATTTAGCACTGATTGGTGCCCAATATTTTTAGTTAATCCGAATTTAGTTAACACATATGAATTCGACGGTTTTCCTACACGTGAACATGCAACATATAGTTGCCCATGAGAAAAACATGGATTTTCCGAATCTAAACCACAAATGGACATTGTTTGGCCTTAAGATTTATTTATCGTAATTGCAAAAGCTAAACGAACTGGAAATTGTAGCCTACTGAAGGGTATCGTAGAATCCGATGGTATCATTGGAATATGTGCCAACAATACCACTTGACCTTGATAACCAAACTTGCAGCATAATCGAGGTGTATTCAAATTACGCAGGAGAAAAATACATGAACCATTCTTTAATCGAAGATTATGTGGTGGCATTCCGGGTATATCTAGTGAATTTATAAATTCAGTTGGAAAACTTGCACTTTCGTTTTCATTAAGAACAGTATCATAAATTATCTGGCAGTTTAATGCTCTTTCAACACGCTTGCGTCGCGCCTCTCTGCTTCGCGCGTTGTTGAGGTGAAATTTTTTCGGTGGCATTCGACTTAGAATAATAATTTCAACCTTTAAATACACAGTACAACAGCTAATCTGGGGGGTGAGAAATTTCAAGTCAAGGTAATGGTACTAGGTCAGTATAGTAAAACCCTCAAAGGGTTTGGCGTTCGTATGTGTCAGTTTTTTTTTATGACCTTTTAAATTTTTTTTCTTATCCTTTTTGCGGCTCCTTTATTCGCACATGCATAGCAATTCAATGGATTGTGACCTTCGCCAGGATTAGTCCAAGTTATTTGTATACCGAATGGCATACTTTCACGTCTTCTATTTTTCCAATCCATTAGACCAGTGGTTCCCAAACTTATTTTGTCTACCGCCCACTTTGAGAATAAATATTTTTTTGGCGCTCCCACCTATTTAAAAACCACTATAACATTAAATTAATTATTGTGCCCTATATATGTATATTAACGGAGAATTCTAAACGAAACTTTTACTATAACCAGCAACTTGAAACATGAGCGCAGT
This sequence comes from Bactrocera neohumeralis, assembly GCF_024586455.1. Lineage (NCBI taxonomy): Eukaryota > Metazoa > Arthropoda > Insecta > Diptera > Tephritidae > Bactrocera > Bactrocera neohumeralis. Next base: position 26,439,772 of record NW_026089622.1, read on the forward strand.
AGGTAACATACAACGGCGCTTAGGTCTCAAGTTAATTCTTACGGGCTCCACCTGCCAATAAAAGTGATTATTGAAACACAAGTTTCTAGTATTAAAACCGAGAATCTTTTATTAAAAATAAAACTAAAATAATCGATCCATATATAAAAACTAATGTGAAGGATGAATCCGATGCTGTTTAATAAGTTTGTTAATATCAGGCTCCAATTTACTCAAGAACAGTCGCAAGTCGCCACGTTCGGTAACAAGCAAACAATTTCTATTTTTAGTAAGCAGTGTTGTCACAGCACTAAATCCACGTTCATACAAATATGACGATGGGAATGCTATCAAGAATCGTTGAACGATTGACCACAATCCAGGGTACAATTGCGAGATCGGTTTTTGTAGCCAAAATTCTTGGGTTTTTGAACTTGATTTTTATTTCCTCGTTTGTTGTCAATTTTATAAGTTCTTCTTCCAGCTGAGGTGACAATGCTGTGTTGACATTTAAAAACGGATCCAACACCCACTCTGGTATTTCCAAGTTCAAAATGTCCTGGTATCGTTGGGTGAAGTCAATGTGAAGGTTTTCCAAAAGTTGGCAGTAAGCAAAAAATTCGTCGTTACTGCATGATACGAGTACTGATAAATTCGGAAAATTGTGAAACTCACGTCTGCCCAGATTCTTTTTGTGTAGAAGCAGTTTGGCTGCGAAAGCAGCAACGACGTTTTTTGTTTTAATTAAATTTAGTTTATCGCCTTGCAGTTGGAGATTCATGTCGTTGAACAATTTATACGGGTCTGTCATGTAAGCTGTATCATTCATTGATGTTATGAGCTTGTCTTGAAGTCCTCGTCATTAGTAACACAAAGCTGATGAAATAATCTATCATTCAAAGAGCTGTTGCAGATTTTATTGACTGCTTTGATGACATATTGCAGTGATTGAAATAGTTTTTCACTTAAGTTTCTAGCAACTAAATGTTGTCTATGAATAACGCAATGTACACCAAGGACATCTGGAATTTTATTTTTAAGTACGCTATGAAGCCTTTATGGCACCCTGTCATAGCCGGAGCGCCATCCGTAGCAACTGAAATAATATTTTTCAAAGGAATTTCTTTCTCATCGCAAAACTTTTCCAATATATTGAATATGGTTTCGCCTTTTGTATCGGTCTCTAAATTTCTATCAAATAATAGTTCTTCACATATTTTCTCATCTTTAATAAAACTCACGTAAGACAACAACAATGCTTCATTAGTTGGTAAAGTGGACTCATCCAGCTGCATTGAAAATTGACTTGACCTCAGGTGATCGTACAATGATTCTTCAATGTTTTCAGCCATTTCATCAATTCGTCTTTGCACAGAATTATTACTCAAAGGAAGTTTTCGGATAATATCTGCGGCCGATTTGTGAAGCACGGTAGTTATTACTTTATTTATTGCTGGCAATATTAACTCTTCTCAGATGTTATGTGGTTTGCCTTTTTGAGCAATTAACAAACAGATATTGTACGAAGCTCGAAGTCCGTCGTCATCTTGCTTAGCAGCCGCCGAAAATAGTTTTGCTTCTTCTCTAGGTCTTGAAAATATGCTACATTCTTGTCTCTCTTATCTGGATGCATTTTATTCAAATGATCTTGCAGTCTTGAAGGCTTCATTGCTTCTTTCGAAAATGTTTTTAGACATAGAAGACACAAAGGCGAGGATGGGCTTGTGGGATTTCAAATAAGTAATGCTCATCTATTGCGCGCAAAAACACAAATGAATATAAAATAAAGATTACATAGGAATGCTTAAGCACAATTATTATATAGTAGTCCAAAAATATGAATTCTTATTTTTCCCAGAAATATATTTGTAAAAAAGGATCTTTCTCCTTTCCTTATTATCTTATTTTTCCTAGAATACATTTGTAAAAAAAAGGATCTTTATCCTTTTCGTGTTATCTTATTTTTCCCAGAAATACATTTGTAAAAAAGGATCTTTCTCCTTTCCTTATTATCTTACATTTCCCAGAAATACATTTGTAAAAAAAAGGATCTTTATCATTTTTTTATTTTCCCCAGAAATACATTTGTAAGAAAGGATAAAGATCCTTTTTTTATTTTCCACATAAAAGATTTAAGAAGTTCAAAAGCTCAAAACGTGCGTTACATCAGCTACCTACCCGACGTCATTTCGATGATAAAATAAAATTAAAAATAAATAATGATAAAATAAATTATTCAAGAGCTCAAAGCAGTCGCTACATCAGGACGAACCTACCTACCCTACACCTTTGCGCAAATGATGATATTATGATAGCAAATGCCCACATACAGATTTGGCAATGGCAATAGCAATACGTTTGAAAGTTAGTATTCTATAAATTCTATCCTGTCGAGATGCCCCGTTATGAAACGGAGCGACCGATTGATATGATTTTCATTTTTTCTATATTCAATAAAATAGGACAGATATATGAACTACGCGGAGAGAAATATAGAACCGAGTTTGAGCATTTTTTTAATTCATATTAGTTGATGTTCACAAGTTGTTGTAGAGGGGTCTCTTACCGCCCCCCTTGACACCTGCAGCGCCCACAAGGGGGCGTAATCGCCCACTTTGCGAAACACTGCATTAGACGGTTGTAGCAGCTTTTACACACTATATTTTGTACCCAATTTTCGTTCACTATAACATTTTGGTTGAAGTACATCTCGTATGTTTGAACAAAATCAGTACTGAAATCTCCCCTTTTTTTTATGTGTTGAGACATATCGTGTTATGTTAAACTACGTTTTTGCCAAAATGTTACAACTAAGCGAAAAAACATCAAGATAAGGAAAAAATTTAAAAGGTCATAAAAAAACTGACACATACGAACGCCAAACCCTTTGAGGGTTTTACTATACTGACCTAGTACCATCACCCTGACTTGGAATTTCTCACCCCCCAGACAATAATCCCAAACATGTTCCACAGTGATATTAAAAAAAAAAACTCAAAAACATGCTATTATAACACATTGAAATGAGGAGTGCAAAATAATTTTTAATAGATAGTTGAATAAAAATAATGAAAATAAAAATATTTGCACAATTATAAGAAAATTATGGTGAGCTTTTTATAATTTTTTCATATATACTAATCAAAATTTAAAGGTGAATTTTTAATTTATACTTCGCCTGTTTCTCGAATCGGTAAGTTGGTGGTATTGTAAGTGACATCTATGCTAAATTTCACGTCAAAATATTCATTAGTATTTAAGAGACGCGTCGTTTTGTTAAGCTCTTAAAGTGAATCCTTCGATTTTTACTATGTCTGAATTTATTGAACAAAAAAAAAATGCGATAATGCACCATCTCATACTGCATTCGTTATTCGTGATCATTTCGCCACATTTTCAACCAATATCGCACCGCAACCAACGCATTCGCCCGATTTACCTTCGCGTAACTTTTGGCTATTCAGCAAATTCACATGACCACTTCGAGGACACCGTTATGACTTAATTGAGGATATAAAAGCTGAATCGAAGAAGGCGTGATGGCCATCACGACGGAGGATTTTTCCATCTGCTATGATGACAGGAAAATTCGTTGGCATAAGTGTATTGCAGCGGGAGGGGAATACTTTGAAGTAAATGAAAAGGAAAAAATTCCCCTTTCAATTTGATCACAATAGTATATTAATTAAATTTTGGAGATAGCATTATTAATCACCGTGATATTACCTGCAAATTGGTAAATACATTTTTGTAAATCGATTACCTATCATTAACCCTGGTGTTTACATACATTTGTATGGAAATACGTGTTGTATTTACGCTCATATACTCGTATGTACAATAAAGATACATTTTTGAAATTTCTTACCTCTCGATTTGGTTTGGGCATACTCTGAACTACCTGAAAAAGAAAAATAAAACTCGCATGCGGCTTTTAAAATGAAATACAACGCATTCCTTTTCGTACATTTTTTGATTTATTTAGGAGCATATGAATCATTTTTGAGCGATTTTTCAATTGATTTTATGATGATGGGTCCTGAGGAATACAAAAAAAACATATGTAATCAATTTTCTAATGCTGCTGACAAACCGGATTTGAACATTTAGAACAGAATCGAGTTTTACGACGCAATTTATCGCTTTCTTGCAAACAAAGTCTGCAATATCTCCTTCCTTTGAGTGTGTCAGCACCTTTTGATGTTGAAGCTACTAATCGTGATGGGATGTTGAATGAACGACCGAAAAAGGATTTAAAAGCCAAACGACAAGATAAATGTTTGATGACATTGGGATTGTTCATACGATTTTCGATATTGGGCGTTGCCAATGTTCTCGATAAATTGTAAAGAAAAGTGCGTCGTGCATCCTTTTTATCTAGATGGTCGATTTCTTTGCAAACTACGAAAGCAGCCAATCCCATCACATCCAACAAGTTGCAAAAAAAGGGAAATGCCCATCGTTTCGTTGGCCGTTTTGTAGTGTAATGGGTAACCATCTGATCCATGCAGTCAACAGTCTGGAACTTATAGTTTTTAGAATAAACAATTGAATTTTACAAAAAAAATCAATCTTCCGTAAAAGTTCGAAAATTCCAGAAAATACCTAGAAGTTAACTTTAACCTTGAATAAATTTTTAAGGAGTGAGTATATCGAAACATTCTCCGGACTTATTTTGTAGAGCATTCAATTCTGTACAAGAATATGAATTTTTTATTCCTACAAACGAGAAAGTTCCAGAAAAAAAAAATATTCGTAAAAAGTGGCAAAATCCCATGTAATTTCAATGGGAAATGTTTCGTGTTTGGGGCAAGGTTTATTATGAAAATTAAGGGCATTTTATGGTCTGATATTTTTTTTTAGATGGAAAACTAAAAGTTTAGGGGGCGTCTCGTCAAAAATAATCAATTTGGTAAATAACGGACACCCTAATATGTATGTAAGTACAATTCAAATTCAAATCGTAATGTCATTTATCAGTAAAAAGTGTGCGCGCACTGCTCTATATGTACATATGTATGTACATTAGGGTGATTAGAAAAAAAAATTTTTTTTTTTTTCAATTGGTACTCAAAAATAGGTTCCTAGACACCTCTAAGAAAGCCTCTCCAAATATGAGTTTTTAATTGTAACGGGAAGGTCCTCCGCCTAACGGTTTTCTATTTTTTCTTATTATCAGATAGAAAAATTTATATCTCGCTTCCAACTACTTGAAAAAATATTTTGTTAATTAGGTTTTGTAGGAAATTGAATGTATGGTCTCTTATGATTTTTTTTTGTAAACCCAACCGTTTAAAAGATATTAACGGTTGAAATTTGACTATTTTTGAAAAATTCTTTTTTTTTTATTAATTTTATAACTCAATGAAAAAAAATTATTATGAATAGATTTTTGGAGAGGCTTTCTTAGAGGTGTCTAGGAACCCATTTTTCAGGGTACCAAAAGAAAAAAAAAAAATTTTTTTTTGAATCACCCTAATATGCATGGATGTTTGACGATGAATATCTCGTAAACGCTTAACTTAATCGAAATATCGTAGTAGACCATTTTTATAGAGCAGTAAATTTCCTACAAAACTATGTGTATCATCATTCATAATAATTTTTTTTCATTGAGTTATAAAATTAATAAGAAAAAAAGAATTTTTCCAAAAATAGTCAAATTTCAACCGTATTTAATATCTTTTAAACGGTTGGGTTTACGAAAAAATCATAAGAGACCATATTTTAGAGCATTCAATTTCCTACAAAACCTAATTAACAAAATATTTTTTCAAGTAGTTGGAAGCGAGATATAAATTTTTCTATCTGATAATAAGAAAAAATAGAAAACCGTTAGGCGGAGGACCTTCCCGTTACAATTAAAAACTCATATTTGGAGAGGCTTTCTTAGAGGTGTCTAGGAACCTATTTTTGCGAGTACCAATTGAAAAAAAAAAAAAAAATTTTGAATCACCCTAATGTACATGCATATGTGTACGACATTGCCGAACAAATAATGTATACCAACCAACATACAAATATGAGTACACATGTAAATATGTGCGCATGACATTCCCACACAAATAATGCATACACAACATACATACTTACACAAGTTAAGATAGCAAGTGTAGCCCCATCTGCAATTTCCTTGACTGCAGTGAGCGGCTCGATATTTCACCGGATAATGAGAATCATCACCACACAGCGCATGCGCTCTCACAACAACAGGAAATAATTGTTGCCTCGCTCACTAATCCAATTCAACCCGCAATGCGTCAATCGGTATATTTGTAAAATGCTTGGTTGGTTGATTGTGACATTGGAAGGAAAGATCAGAATCTCACAACAACAACGATGCCTTGATCCGATGGAGTATCAATACATCGCGCTCTAACCGCAATGCGGCGCTTAAGAAGTAAGGAAATAATTGTTGCCTCGCTCACTAATCCAATTCAACCCGCAATGCGTCAATCGGTATATTCGTAAAATGCTTGGTTGGTTGATCGTGAGATTGGAAGGAAAGGGCAGAATAAATTTGACTTGTGAACAATTAAGTTGAGGGTTCTCTACTATTAACTGGCGCCCAATGTGGGGCCCGTCGCTTAGCAATCACCTTAATTCGGCAAGCAGAATTGCCATAAAGGCAGAAATTACAGGACATCAGCATCCGTGACATCGAGGATCGCAGCATCTATCCCAGGATAAATTTAAGTTACATCAGAGTAAATTTGTGAGTAAAAAATTAAAATTGATAATGTGTGACTTACAAGCTGTGCTTAAAATTAAATTTTGAAAATAAAAAGTTTATATTAATATTGGAAGTTCATATTGAACTGTGTGAACTTGCGTTCGGAAAATTACACGATCTCGTTTTTATAAGTTAATCGGTTTTCACTAATTTAACTAAATTAACTAGAATACTGGTGATCAGGATAACGTTTTCACATCTGAAACTGCTTTATAATTAAGAAAAACTAAAGTTCAAGTTTCAGGTATCAAATTATTCCCAGGGGTCCGAACACGAAAATACCTTGTTCACTGTGAAGTTATATTAATTAAAACTAAATTGCATTTTTTCATGGTGAAAAGTTTAAAGTTATTTTAACTAAAACTATTTTTCAAATCACAAAATAAGTGAAGGTCAGGCCTTTTTACTAGAATTTCCGAGTGAACTTCGCTCACCATTCTCGATTAAATATGTCAAGAAGTGAAGCTAACGTAGTTAAAAAAACGTGCGATTAAAAAGTTTATATAAAATACAAAATGGCAGTTTCAATGGATCAAGTGCTACAGGCAATAAGATCCGTTAATGAAGAAACTAGGTTAGAACTAGCAGAACAAATTAACAACCTTACTTCAGTTTTGAGACGGCTCGAGCCACCACGTGTCGAACCATACTTACCGGTTTCGATTAACCCAGCAATAGAATCGGGAAATTTCAGTCTTGACTTAATAAAATCTTTGCCTGAATTTAACGGTGAAAATTCCTCCTACCCAGCTTGGCGTTCAGCGGCAAATTTTGCAATTAACTATTACCCCGAAGGTTCGGAACGGTATTATGTGGCAATGGGTATCTTTAGAAACAAAATTACTGGGTCAGCTAACACGACTTTATCGTCATTAAACACTGTCTTAAATTTCAAGGCAATAATTGCTAGGCTCGATCAAACTTACGCAGATAAAAGACCAATTCATGTCTTGGAAAACGAATTAAGTATTCTAAGGCAAGGGAATTTACCGATTTCAGAATACTACGATATGGTAGATAGGCACTTAACACTTATCATAACTAAGCAAATGATGACACACAGCGGGAACGCCAAAGTCATTATGGCTCTCAACGAGCGTGCAAGGGAGAATGCACTACGCATTTTTATTTCGGGTCTTCGTCGCCCCCTTTGCGATATTTTGTTTTCTTCAGGTCCGAAAGACTTGCCTTCTGCATTAGCTGCTGCCCAGGAGCTCGAGACGAATCATAAGCGTTACGATTTTGCGCAAACATTTGCTATGGGCAACTTAGTAAGACCAGCAAAGCCCCGGTACACATTTTCCCAGCCCTATCGTAAGACTCTCCCACCGAATATAAATAATAGACCAACTGCAATGGACGTCGATCCCGGTTCTTCCGTTTACCGAAATCAACCAGCGCGTCAGAACAACCTGTCATTCCATACCCCAAACAACTACCAATCTCAGCCTAACGTTATGTTGCCACAGCAGCCACACATACAACCTCACCAAGTAGTACTTAAACGCTCTCGGGACCAGTCTGGTTCTTTTCAAAAATCACATCCCAAGATTCCAAAAGTAAACTATATGCCAGAAGAAGTAAGTTCAGATTTTGACGAACCCGATATTTGCGATGACCATTACAGTCTTCATTCGCATATTGCTAGTTGCCACCGCGACAACTCAAGTAAAACACGCGCCTCCATTGATCGTTTAGAAAGTGAAATTAATCATTTAAACTAGAATCGCTCCTACCATTCGTCATTACAAAAACAACGAGTGGTCGGGAGCTGAAATTACTAATCGATACAGGGACTTCGAAAAATGTTATCAAAAATCTCCCATTCCTTAACGGAATTAAGGTAATGGGAAACCCATTTACATTAAAATCAATAAATGGGGTCAATTTTATAAAAAAAAATGTTTGATTAATATCTTTAATCATACCTCGACGTTTTATCTGCTTGCGAATATAACCACATTCGATGGTATAATCGGCTACGATTTCCTTAAAGAGATTAATGCGAAAATCGATATCGATGCTGGATACTTACGTCATCGCAGTGGGGAAACCAAACTTCAGCATCTCCGTTGCAATCAAATTAATTCAATCACAATAGAAGCAGATTCTGTCCCGGTCACTACTAAAGCAAAGTTTCATGAAATGATTGATAAAAATTCAAATGCATTTGCACACCCAGATAGAGCCCTACCATATAATACGAACGTAGATGCAACAATTCGCACCATCACCGATGACGCAGTATTTTCGAAAAGCTACCCCTATCCAATTTCAGCAGCGGAGTTTATCAACACAGAAATCGAATCTCTTTTGAAAGATGGCATAATTCGAAAGTCATGTTCTCCTTATAACTCACCGGTCCATGTCTTGACTAAAAAGGGTCTGGACGAAAACGGAAGGCAAAAGCTGCGTATGGTCATAGACTTCAGAAAAATTAACGAAAAAACTATCCCCGATCGGTACCCCATTCCCGACATATCTGTCATTCTGGCAAATCTAGGCAAGTCATTATACTTTACCACTTTAGATCTAAAAGCGGGTTTTCACCAAATTTATTTGCGAAATAAAGATAGACCAAAAACGGCTTTTAATATCAACAACGGCAAATATGAGTTCTGCCGCTTGCCGTTCGGCTTAAGAAATGCGCCAAGTATTTTTCAGCGAGCTATGGATGACATTCTCCGCGACGAGATAGGAAAAACTTGTCACGTCTACATCAATGACATCATCATCTTTTCGCCCTACGAATAATCGAATTTAAATCATATAAACCACATTTTAATGAAACTAGAGACAGCAGGTATGCGAGTTTCACCAGAGAAATCCAAATTACTCATAAAGTAGCCGGAATGGTTTACAATCTGTGGTCTTATATGGGATAGTATTAATGCTCCATGGTATTTGGCATAATTTGTCGATCCTTCGTCTTTCGTCATCAGTAGAAGGCAATAGGATGCATACGATGACGCGAAGTGAAAGCCGTTCCTCGGTCGGATATAATACGTTCAGGTATTCCCAGATAGCTCGTGATCGCCAGCAATACCTGGATTACATGGCTTGTACTCTTGACTGCTCGTAGGATTGTGAATTTGGTAAATGAGTGTTTTGATCTTTTTGGGAATGGACCCAAATGATCAATGTGTATTATCGTAAACAGTATTATTTTAGCGTTGTCGTAGTGATATCGATCATCACGTCGTCCGCCAGGGGTTTTGTTTAAAGCACAACCCACACATGAGTTGATATAGTTCTTTACGTTATTGCGCATTCGAGAAAACCAGAAGAGATATGAGTATAATTTTGAGTGAATGCATGCATAGTACTATTTAAAGTCAATTTAGACTTGTATATTTAATAATTTAATTTGATTTTTACATAATATACTATACTAATAAATATTTTTGTATTATGTTTCCTAGTAATAGAAATTGAATTTATCACAACAATATATGTATAAATATATCGTTTATCATATTAATGTTATTATCTGCCCATATGATTGCATGTATGTATGTATACGCATGTGCGCATTCAGAAATTCAAATCATGATTTTATCACTTAACAATATATTACATGTGCGCAGATTGATCTGCATGTTCATATACATTAATTTATACTTATACATATGTACATATATTTGTATACACTTCCGAACAAATAATGCAGAAGCATACAAACATACATATGCGTACACATGTGAATACGTCACCAACAAAAAACTGAAACATTGTTCTACAAAAACAACAATTGCCTAAATAGCATAAGCATGGCAAGCCAATATGGCAGCCGAATTGGCGAAGCTCAAATGTAGTAAATTTTACAACAAAAACGATTTCATTCATAAACGCAGGCGCAAATTCCACAAGCGACCTCGCTTCATTCATAAAAACAGACGCCGTAACATCTCCCCGAGCATGCCTTCGCCTACAAGCGTCTTTTCGCGCCGATGGCAAAAGCTAAAAATCATAAATTGAACAACTTTCTGGTGCTTCTTCACAGAAAGAAGTGACAAAAGTGGCAACATAGCCGTTGTCGATTTACAATATTTGTCTAAAATATTTTTCCGTGACGCGCAAAAATCTGCCTCGATATGTATGCAAGCTCATACAAAAACATACATATTTACGCTAGTTTGTTTGCGACGCTCTTCGTGCAGCAAGGGAAGCGGTGACAATTGGCGATCGTTTGTTAGTCTCTTTCGGCACAGCTCGGATTTCCTACCAACAACACAATGTTGTGGCGCTTTACCGTCGCGTCAGTGTTTCGACACATAGAAGTACTGAGCACAATGAGCGCGACCGACTGCAAACGAATATATTAGAATACACACGTTCTTAGGGACACAGTTATTGAGCCAGCTGCACAACTACATAACTGTGTCCATAAGAACGTGTGTATTTGACAGATGTCGCTTGCAGTCTGTTGTGCTCAATTTGTTCAGCACTTGACTCTTTGACAAAACGCAAGTTTCGGCCATTGGTTGACCGTGACAACGGAGATACGAAAGAAGCGTGCGTCACTTGTTATTATGAATGTATGTACATACTATGTAAGTTAACACAAGCGGTGTTACAAATGTTACAAACACGCGCACTTTATTTCACCAACGTTAATAACCCTTAGCCAACATCCGGCACGAGCTTTCACCTCAATGTTAATTTTCTTAGAATCAAAAATATTAAACTTTTTATTTAATTGTGCCAATTCAGATTCTATGTAATTTGCTAGTGCAATTGTTACAATACAGATCGCACGTAATTCACTAATGCAATAATGTTGACACAGCTGTTTGAGCGATTTCCGATCAGTACGTAAATTCAATAACCTCTTCTCAGAATTTAGCCAGCAAACTTTCAGGTGGGTTAGCATAAATTTAGCATATAAAAGAACTAGCTATTAAGATGTAAGTCAATTGTGAATTGACTCGGAATAAAGATGGACATACTGTCCAAATAAAATAAAATTAAAAAAATAAATAATTTTTTTTTTTTTATATGTTTTCGCATCAGAAAACATAACTGGCGCCCGAGCAGATTACAAACGAGCGTAAAGCTGTTTGTACGTAAAAACCACGTAAAGTAAGATACAAAGGAGCCTAAAGCCATCCGTATCACGCGCCGCGCAAAAGTACACCAAAAACCACATAAAGTGTAAAAAAAGGATACAAAGGAGCGTAAAGCCGTCTGTATCACGCGCCGCGTAAAAATATATCAAAATTCACGTAAAGTGTAAGAAAGGATACAAAGAAGCGTAAAGCCACCTGTATCACGCGCCGTGTAAAAGTATAAAAAAAAAGCTTAGAAAAAAAAGCTTAGGAAAAAAAAGCTTCTTCGCTAAATATAAACATTAGCAACCGCGGCTCTAAAGACTTTTAATTCGACAAAGGCCCCTTAGTAACCTCGGTAAAAAGGAGGTACTACGTACCAGCCTACGCGATAGAAACTCAAGCTGCCTAACGAGCAACATCCAGAGGAAGACATCACTAGCCCCATATCCTCGTTCACGCCAATCCCGGAAGAAGACGCAAAAGGACAAATATACGGAGAAGACGAAGACACCGCCGATTTCCAGGAGACCATCAGGGAACTAAAATGCAGACAACTCTACAAAAAAGAAAATACATCAAGAACGTAAGCTTAAGTATCTTAAGTATTTTTATAAGAGAGAGTCCTAGGGATAGATAAAGAAAATCATGTCTAATCCTAACAACCTAATCCGTCCCTCTTCCCTTGCACCGGCTGCATCTGCAGCACCGGCGGCTCCAAATGCACCACAAAACAACCAATTAAGTATGGACGACTTAACTGCCCTAATATCGAATATAGCTTCAGACATTCTTAAGCGACAAGGACCACTAGTAGTTGAAGCAACACTGAATCCTAACAGTAGCCTATCTTCCGCAGTAGATCAGACAATTGAAGAAAGGCATCTAACAAATCTTGGGGATTTAGATAGAATACCCGACGTAGTAAAATATTTAAAAGAATTTTCCGGTTGTCCAGGTGAATTTAACTCCTGAAAAAAGAGTGTAGACCGCATTCTCAATATCTATGAGAACCAAAAAGGAACACCAAAATATTACGGTATACTTAGTGTAGTCAGAAATAAAATAGTAGGCAATGCTGATCTGGCATTAGAATCATACAACACGCCTCTTGACTGGTCAGCTATATCTAAGTGCTTAACTATGCATTATGCAGACAAACGCGATCTTTCCACTTTGGAATATCAAATGACAACCTTAATACAGGGTAACAAGACAATTTCTGAGTTTTATGAGCAAGTCTACAAACACCTTTCATTAATTTTGGACAAATTAGGATGCCTTGAAATGGGTAATGAATCCCTACGCATGATTACCCAGTCCTACAGAGATAAGGCATTAGATACCTTCACTAGAGGACTAAACGGAGACCTACCAAGACTGTTAGGCATAAAGGAACCTCGTGACCTACCACAAGCCCTTCATCTATGCTTAAGATTAGGTAACCAGAACTTTCGCACAAACCATGCAAACCATGCCAAGCAGATGTACCACAATAATCGATTCTTTCCTAAAAATTATCCATCTCACATGTGCCACAACCACAGCAATTAGGCAAGCAGGGTAGACAACAGATGCATTTCCAAAATACAAATGCTCCTTCTAGACCACCAAAACCCCAACCAAAACCTGAACCAATGGATATTGACCAAAGTATCCACTCAAGGCGAATTAATTATATGAATAGATCACCTCAAAATCACTTTCAAGGCAAGAGACCGCCTTCGCCCAATAATTTCCAACATAACAAACATCAGAGAACCTTCCACATTTATACAATGGAAGAAGAAAATGAAAAAAATTGAATATGGAGAGCCTAGCGATATCCATTTTTTAGCATGATTAGCTCTTCTCTTCCTTATTTCGAAGCGAAGACGGAGAGCGGTAATATTTTAAAGTTTCTGGTAGATACTGGATCAAGTAAAAATTATGTTAAACCTGAATTAGTTGTAAAAAGAATACAAAATGAAAACCCATTTTTTGCAAGATCAATAATCGGCGATGTAAAAATTAGTGAGCATACTTACGTACAACTCTTTAATATCCCAAATAAAATAAGACTTTACCTAATGCCGTCCTTGAAGACTTTTGATGGAATATTAGGAAATGACACACTAAAAGCACTTAATGCAATAATCTATACAAATAATAACTATATGAAGCTAGGAAACGGTTTCACTCTTTACTTTAAGCAGCTTCCTTCGCCAGGCGTAAATACAATAAATATTAAAATGGAAAACCTATCCTCCAAACAAAGTAAAGAAATGGAAAAGATTGTAAGTGTTAATTCAAAATTGTTCTCGGAACCAGACGAAAAACTTACTTACACAACAAAGGTCGTGGGACAGATCAGAACGACGACTGACTCTCCCGTTTACACACGATTCTATCCTTACCCCGCATCCCTTAGGAGCGAGGTAGAGTCACAAGTAAAAAAACTTTTAAACGATGGTATCATAAGGCCATCCAGATCACCATACAATTCACCAGTATGGATCGTACCAAAAAAGGCAGATTCAGCCGGTAACAAACAATACCGTATGGTAATTGACTATAGGAAACTAAATGCTGTCACAACCGCAGACAGATATCCTATACCCGAGATATCAGAAGTAATATCTCAGCTCGGAAATAGCAATTTCTTTTCCGTTCTTGATTTAAAAAGTGGTTTTCACCAAATTCCACTAAAAAAAATCTGACATCGAAAAAACCGCGTTCTCTATTAACAACGGTAAATATGAATTTACAAGGTTACCATTTGGATTAAAAAATGCCCCATCTATCTTCCAACGAGCATTGGATGATATACTCCGGGAGCACATTGGAAAATGTTGTTATGTTTATATCGATGACATTATTATTTTCAGCAAAACTGAAGAAGAACACTTTAACCACATAAAAAGAATATTCAAAACTCTGGAAGAAGCCAATATGAAGGTTCAATTAGACAAATGTAATTTTTTTAAAAAAGAAGTAGAATTTCTCGGCTTCGTTATCACCCCGGATGGTGTAAAAACAAATCCAATAAAAATGGATGCAATTGCCGAATTTCCACAACCAGCAACCCTAAAGGAACTCCGAAGCTTCCTGGGAATGTCTGGATACTATCGCAAATTTATAAAAGACTATGCAAAATTAGCTAAATCAGAGGGAAGAAGGAGAATTTCCAAAAATAAATCTCAACATGTGAAAATCACTTTGAATAAAGAAGCAGTTCAAGCCTTTAACAATATAAAAAAATCACTTATTTCTAGAGATGTTGTACTAGCATACCCTGATTACAGTAAGAAATTCGAGTTAGTAACAGACGCCTCCAACTATGCTATTGGAGCCGTCCTATCTCAAGATTCGAAACCTTTAGCGTTCATCTCCAGAACACTAAATAAAACTGAAGAGCATTATGCGGCTAACGAGAAAGAGATGTTAGCCATAATATGGGCTCTAAACTCATTTCGAAACTATCTATACGGATCAGCTAAGGTACAAATTTTTACTGACCACCAGCCGCTTACATATGCGCTGAGTAACAAAAACAGTAATACAAAAATGAAAAGATGGAAAGCAGCTTTAGAAGAATATTCCTATGAATTGTTTTATAAACCAGGCAAACAAAATGTCGTTGCCGATGCATTGTCAAGAATACCAATAAAAGAGTCTAAAGTCAATACCTTGTCGATAGCAACAAACTCGGACGAGAGCTCGTCACATAATTTAATATACAGCATCGAAGTACCTATTAATGTCTTCAAAAATCAAATTTTTCTGAAGCAAGATGAAGTCTCTAGTTATCAATTCAAAATAATATTTCCCACATACCATCGTCATATTGTAACAGAACCAGACTACTCCCAACAAACTTTAATTTCGATTCTCAAAAGATATCTCAACCCGTCGGTGATAAATTGCATAAAAACTAACGAACCTGTAATGAGCAAGATTCAGCAACTGTATCCCTTACATTTTAGTAAATATCGGATCAGGTTCACACAAGTAGAAGTTAAAGATATAACTAGTGAACAAGAACAAGAAGAACTCATAATTAAAACACACAATCGTGCTCATAGAAATAGCAAGGAGAACAGGACACAAATTTTAGAAAAATATTATTTTCCCGGAATGGCAAATAAAATCAAGAAAATTATAAAGCTATGTACTACATGTAAAGAAAATAAATACGATCGTCATCCGTCAAAGCCCGAAATACAGGCTACACCTATTCCAGAATTTCCAGGTCAGATCGTTCACATAGACATATTCCTAACCAGCAAGCAATTAGTTCTCACCGCTGTAGATAAATTTTCAAAATACGCTATTGCAAAAATAATACAATCAAAAGCAGCAGAAGACATTAGGCAACCATTAAGAGACATTCTTTTTTCTTTTGTGCCACAAACCATAGTAATGGTGACAATGAGAAATCCTTTAACTCCGAATCAATAAATTTTATGATAGAAAATGAATTTGGGATAGAAATATATAGAACTCCTCCATTTACAAGCTGTTCAAACGGACAAGTAGAACGTTTTCATTCCACGCTTCAAGAAATAATGCGTTGTCTACAAGTAGAAACAACTCATAGATCATTTCAGGAACTTTTAGAAAAATCTGTTAAAAAATTAACTATTCAGTTCATTCCACCACTGGAAAAAAACCAATAGAAACTTTCTTTGGAAGAAGAGTTAGTTCCGATCCAAAATTATTACTTGCTGATAGGCAAGAGACAATAAAGAAACTTCAGGATAAACAAATCGCTGACCTATGCTACCACAATAAAAATCGTTCACAACCAAAGCAATATTTAAAAGGAGACATAATATTCGTAAAAATTAATCGTAGATTAGGCAATAAATTATCACCTAGGTATAGAAAAGAGATTGTAGCACAAAACTATAACTCAACAATCAAAACAGAATCTGCAAAAATAGTTCATAAGAATGATATTAAGCAGTAAGCGATAAATACACGTTTTCTTATTTTTTGTTTTCCCCAAGGATCATGGAAAAAATATCATTTTATTTGTTACTGACAACGACGATTATGGCTCAACAAATTGACATTCAAGACTTGACCAATAATAACGGGTATATTCCCATCAAGACGGACGAATTAAGGGTAATCGACCATTACGACAAGATCCTTCACTTCGTCAATCTGACAGCATACGACGAAACGACTTTTTTAATTTCACGTAACATCGAAGCATTAACAGCAATAACTTTCGAAGACAAACAATTATTGGATACTTTACATAAAAACTTCATTTTACTAAGAGCTAAAATAGATAATTTGCACCCACATCTTAAGACGAAACGAGACTTAGTAAATATATTAGGTAAAGGACTGAAATTTATAGCAGGCACTATGGACAGTGAGGACGAAGAACAGGTCAATGACGCCCTTAGTAAAATTCACCAAAATAACCAAATTATGGAAAACAACATAGGTAATCTAACTTACTTTAACAACATCTTAGCAAATCAAATTAGTAACATTACGAGTCACATAAATGAGCAGCAGACCCTTATTCAGGACTACATAAATTTATTTCAAGAAAACACACAGAATAGGATAAAAACATTAGAAGACGAAGTACAATTTATAGAACAGGTGTACCGAAGAGACAATGACATATCTCTTTTGCGAGATCACATTAACGACATTGGACAAATAATTTTTTCAAGTAAGCTCGGTATAATCCCTTCGGACATTTTAACAAAAACAGACCTAGACATAATAACTGACTTTGACAGCTACACAAATATAAAGATAGCAGTCGGTACGCAAGATCAAAACATTATAATAATCCTCCAAATTCCCCAATATTCTCCTAATATCCTTTCAAGAATAATTCTATAAAATTAAGCACTTACGAATATTTTACGGACTCGAACAACAATGTATATGACATAAATATCAAAAATAATCTTAAGAAAAACCTAAAAAGAAATTCTGATATATGTATATCCAAAATATTGAACTTTGAAGAAGCATACTGCGCTATGCAAACGTTAACAAACACTGATATAATCGAAATATTACCTGGTATATTAATTTTCAAAAATTTTTTCTCTGAATTATCTCATAATTGTAATAAAGTAGATTTAAAAATAAAAGGAACATTCCTACTTAAATTGTGAAATCTTTGCTAAAAACAAAACATACTCAAACGTTAAAATAAAAATATACGACAAAATTATATTGCCAAACCTAATCACAAAAATTAGAGAAAATACGAATATAACAACTACGGAATTAAAACTAAAGAATCTGCACCTAAAGCAACTAAAACATGATGATTATATTAAGATATTATTAAATGAAAATAAAAGCACTCATGTAATTAGTTTGAGCACAGACATACCACTTGCAATTTTTATTATTATTGTAGCAATTATTCTTATTTGCATTTTTAAATATAAGCAAAAATTTTATGTTACATCTGAAACGCTAAAAACCAATGAAAGTGAGCTAAATGGTCCATTCCTACAAATTAAAAATTCAGCACCCTAGTAATATTACCGATTGAGGACAATCGATTTAAGAGGGGAAGAGTTAACACAAGCGGTGTTACAAATGTTACAAACACGCGTACTTTATTTCACCAATGTTAATAACCCTTAGCCAACATCCGGCACGAGCTTTCACCTCAATGATAATTTTCTTAGAATCAAATATATTAAACTTTTTATTTAATTGTGCCAATTCAGATTCTATGTAATTTGCTAGTGCATTTGTTACAATACAGATCGCACGTAATTCACTAATGCAATAATGTTGACACAGCTGTTTGAGCGATTTCCGATCAGTACGTAAATTCAATAACCTCTTCTCAGAATTTAGCCAGCAAACTTTCAAGTGCGTTAGCATAAATTTAGCATATAAAAGAACTAGCTATTAAGATGTAAGTCAGTTGTGAATTGACTCGGAATAAAGATGGACATACTGTCCAAATAAAATAAAATAAAAATAAAAAAATAAATAATTTTTTTTTTTTTTTATATGTTTTCGCACCAGAAAACATAACTTGTATATGGCTCGCATTTGCTTTCGTAAACATACAGACAAATGTGCCAAAGAAATAATATATGTATGTACATATGTGTATGCCATAGAAATTCTATTGGTACAAATATGGAAATGATAACGAAATAATGCGAATATGCATATTTCATGAAGGTCATCAATTTTCTTTGAAGAAATGAAGTTCATTTGACACATCTTCGCTTTGTAATAGACGAAATAAATATTTGTAACTTTTTTGAAATAATTAAAAAATTAAAAAATAAAATTAATTATTTTTATCTAATTTTTTACGATTTTGTAAAAAACTAAAATTTTTACAATTTTTCTGAAAAAAATGGTTCATATGATACAAGATCACGCATATGTGTCTCAGAGAATGCTTCTTTACATTCTTTGACTTTGCATACTTTTCTTCAAAGCATTTCTCTTTATTCATTCTCGCATGAATTCAGTCGTTTTACATATATTTCTGCCATTGCACGTGCTCAATTCTGCTAAATAGCAGCGAGAATGGTGAAATTCCGTGTCACAATCTTATAAGCTCTGTTAGCCGTCCAATCGAACATCATACAGATTTCGATTTGCACCTTCTCTATACTTTACGTTCTCTGGATCAACAACGACTCTTGCTGATGTCCCCATGCGAATTCGGTGTCCTTGCGTAAAAATTTGCGTAACGGCTCGGAAATACCGCGACAACCTTTCGAAAGTAGCCACTGAGACCTAAAAGCTTGCGTACTTCAGTGACATTTCTAGGCTCTGGAAAATTTACGATGGCGTTGGTTTTAACGTTGCCCGGACTGATGCCTTCGGGAGTTAACTGACGTCTCAAAAATGTTATCGTTTGCGTGAGCAATTCACATTTGTTAACGTTCAATGTGAGTCCACATGTGCGTAGTACTTAGAGTATACGAGAAAGCTTTGTGTACATTTCGTCGAAGGAGTTGTTGCCAACTAGGATGTCATCCATATAATGTCGCATGTCGCCCGTCTCTATTCGTCTTTGGATTTCTGTCAAGAGTCTATAAACCCCTTAATGTATCAATTACCAATTCCAACTGTTCGCACACAACTTGCACTAAAAAAACCAGTTTTGATGCTTACGAACTGTCGCAAAACGAAACGAATTTTATTTATTTTTAATGCGTTGCCAAAAATATGGATAATTACACAACTGATCTGCAGTAGATAATGCACTCAAAATTCCAATTCTCTTTTGATCAAATGTACACTTCTACACACCACGAGTCAGACTCGTGGAAATACGTCAGCTGGTGTATCGTAATCTAAACCGTATGCATTTGAACTCGTATAAGCCGTCCGTTGTGATAAAAGCAGTGTATTAACGGCTATCGGGTGATATTTCAATTTGATAGTACGCACTATTCACATCGAGTGACAAAAAAATTTTCTTTCTTTGTCATCTTATTAATTCGTCGGTAATCGATACATAATCGATCACTTCCATTTTGCTTCTTGACTAAAACCACGGGGCTTGTATATTCGTATGTCGATTTCGTAATAATATCACGATCAAGTATTCAATTCTTCAATCATCAAGTTGTGTGTGATGTGGATAATGACGTGCAACTCGTTTTAGTCGTGTATAAATAGCGAACAATAAAAATGTATCATCCCATCTATATGCTTCCACTACTCTTTCGACTCTGTCAATAAATTGATCTACCATAATGCTTGCGTTATTCATTGGATCAAATTCTTCATGGTTTCTCAATAACAAACTCCAGAAAATAATATCAATGTTAGATAATTTCCTTACATTTGAATTAGGAGAATTTGATATTAACCTTTTAGAGTATAAGCTTAGTTATAAGTACAGGGCCAAGGCAGAAAGGGAATTTTTGCAAAAAATTAATTAGTAAGTAAGCAATGAAAAATATAGATCTAAATCGAAAAATAATGCAACAAAATAAAATCAATATTACCATTTACTACCACAGTACAAACCACAATTAAGACGAAATCCTATTTGAACAAAACAATATCCTCACCCTACACTGCCGGTTTTAGTATAGACGCATTAACGTTTTTTTTTTAATAAACACACTACAGTACAAACCACAATTAAGACGAATTCGTATTTGAACAAAACAATATCCGCACCCTACACTGCTGGTTTTAGTATAGACGCATTAACTTTTTTTTAATAAATTGTTTTATTTATAACCATGCTTTTTCTTATTGTCCAAAATGCTTTTCTTATTAAAGTTGGAATCTTCTCCGAAGAATATGTGCTCATAGTTGGTTGATTTGCGAAAGAATAACTGCACATTCGACGATTCCAGAAATGTCTGTGGCAATCGGGTACGTTTTTAGTTCATCATTGAAATAGACGCACTTTACATTTCTTTGTCTTGAGTAAAAAAGTGCAGTTTTTTCAATTGAGAAAGTACTAAAAATAAAGAAATAAATTGTTTTCGAGCCCAATTAAAGTAAAAATGGGAAAAACTAATATTCTAAGCTTATTCTAACGTGAAGAAGAATAATTTTTTTACTCCTAAGGACTATCCAATTGTAAAAATGCCAAACAGATAAAACGCAGTTCAAGAACTGTTGATAGATATTTAAAGCATCAGAGGCATATGGAAAACACTTTAAAGGAAAAAAGCACTATCTGAACAGTCATTACGCAAAACTGTTAGAATTACTTCAAATTCGACTAAGTCTGCAGCTAAGTTTAAGGAATTAGCCAACTAGACAAGTAAGGAGGGCTAAGTGCAGGTGCACCCGAACACTTACAAGAATCAAAGCCAGGGAAATACTTTATGGTGGAAAATATCAACCTGAAAATCGAAGAAATTCTATATATAATACTGTGAACAAAGGTGAAAGGTGAACTTTTGATTTACACTTCGCGTACTTTTCGAATCGGTAATTTTTTTTAATACTGTCCAAGCTAAATTTCACGTCAAAATATTGATATATTATTTGAGATGCACGTCGTTTTGTGAGGCTCTAAAAATGACTTCTTCGATTTTTACTATGTCTAAATGTATTGAACAAAGAAGTGCGATAATGCACCATCTCATACTGCATTGGTTACTCGTGATCATTTCGCCACATCTTCAACTAATATCGTGCCGCAACCACCGCATTCGCCTGATTTACCTTCATGTAACTTCTGGCTATTCAGCAAATTCACAAGACCACTCGGAGACACCGTTATGACTCAATTGATGATATAAAAGCTGATTCGAAGAAGGCTCTGATGGCCATCACGACGGAGGATTTTTCCAACTGCTATGATGACAGGAAAATTCGTTGGCATAAGTGTATTGCAGCGGGAGGGGATTAGTTTGAAGGAGATGAAATGGACAAAATTCACCTTTCAATTTGATCACAGTAGAAGTATATGGGGGCTAAGGGAAGTATGGGTCCGATTCAACCCATTTTAGGCATACAGAAATACCATTATAAGAGAATGATTATCTTTAAATTTCAAAAGTCAATTCACCGTGGTATAAATATGCCTAGGTACCTAGAGGCTTGAACAGTTTTTGTTGGATTTGAACAATTTTTAATTATAAAATACACTAAAGGCATTATTCGTGGAAAGTTTAATCCCATTATATTAATTGCTTTTTGGTTTGTGTACTGGAAAGTAAAGGAATCCAGTGGAATTGAAAATTGTGCTATATGCGAAGTAGGCATGGTTATTGTCCGATTTCGCTCATTTTTACAACGTCACATAGAAATATGAAAAAATACCACGTACCAAATTTTGTTGAAATCGGTCAGTCGGGTCTCGAGATATGGGATTTCACCAAAAAGTGGGCGGTGCCATTTTTAACAGTACCGTTTTATGGGGAGTGAACGGGGGTTTCATCCGATTTGGTCCATTTTCACACTGTAGGTAGAACATCTTGTAAGATTTGCGCTGAGCAAATTTGGTTATTGTGGCTGTAGTGAGTTAGGAGATACATAATTAAACTTATTAGAGGGCGGGGCCACGGCTACTTTTTTTAAATTTTTTCCAAATATGTGTTTTATATCTTTATTTGGTGCTTAGTTATGTCACTTTTTATATTTTCGGTTAATGGCAATGTGGGCCATTACGCCCATCTGCGAGCTCGATTTGTTTTTGTACTAAAAACTTGTACGGACGAACGGACGGACGGACAAACAGACAGTCAACCGGATTTCAACTTTTCTCGTCACCCTGAACATTTATATATATGTGTAAAACCCTATATCTATCTCGCTTAGTTTTAGGTGATACATACAATCGTTAGGTGAACAAAACTATAATACTCTGTAGCAACTGGTAGCAAGAGTATAAAAAGTTCTAACAAACAAGTAAGGAAGGCCTAAGTTCGGGTGTCACCGAACATTTCATACTCTCGCATGATAAAGTGATAATCGAGATTTCATTATCAGTCATTTACATATTTTTCAAATACTGTATTTTTATAAAGTTTTATTCCGCTATCATCATTGGTTCCTTATGTATATACTCGTATTATACAGAAAAGGCATCAGAAGGAATTCAAAATAGCGTTATATTGGAAGAAGGCGTGGTTGTGAACCGATTTCACCTATATTTCGTACATGTCATCAGGGTGTTAAGAAAATATTATATACCGAATTTCATTGAAATCGGTCTAGTAGTTCCTGAGATATGGTTTTTGGTTCATAAGTGGGCGAGGCCACGCCCATTTTCAATTTTTAAAAAAGCCTGGGTGCAGCTTCATTCTGCCCTTTCTTCCGTAAAATTTAGTGTTTCTGACGTTTTTTGTTAGTCGGTTAACGCACTTTTAGTGATTTTCAACATAACCTTTGTATGGGAGGTGGGCGTGGTTATTATCCGATTTCTTCCATTTCTGAACTGTATATGGAAATGCCTGAAGAAAACAACTCTGTAGAGTTTGGTTGACATAGCTGTAGTAGTTTCCGAGATATGTACAAAAAACTTAGTAGGGGGCGGGGCCACGCCCACTTTTTCAAAAAAATTACGTCCAAATATGCTCCTCCCTAATGTGATCTTTTGTGCCAAATTTCACTTTAATATCTTTATTTATGGCTTAGTTATGACACTTTATAGGTTTTCGGTTTCCGCCATTTTGTGGGCGTGGCAGTAGGCCGAGTTTGACCATCTTCGAACTTAACCTTCTTATGGAGCCAAGGAATACGGGTACCAAGTTTCATCATGATATCTCTATTTTTACTCAAGTTACAACTTGCACGGACGGACGGACGGACAGACGGACGGACGGACAGACAGACATCCGGATTTCGACTCTACTCGTCACCCTGATCATTTTGGTATATATAACCCTATATCTGACTCTTTTAGTTTTTGGACTTACAAACAACCGTTATGTGAACAAAACTATAATACTCTCCTTAGCAACATTGTTGCGAGAGTATAAAAAAGGAATGAATATAAAGAACTATATATGTATGTACTATATATCGAATATATGATCAGCATGACGAGCTGTGTCGATTTAGCCATGTCCGTTTCTCTGTATTTTTTCGAACGAGTACTTAAGTTTTTGAGATATTGATCTGAAATTTTGCACAACGTCGATTTTTCCTCAAGATGCAGATCATTTGTTGGAACCGCCGATATTGGACTATAACATATCACTGTCATACAAACTGATCGATCAAAATCCACCCCTTGTATGGAAAACTTTTTTATTTTGCGAGATGTCTTCGCATTGATTTTAGTTCGAGTTAATGTTCGATCAAAACCAAGTTCTTTTGTGGAATATATTGTATTTATGAAGGATATTATAACTTCGGTGCAACTAAAGTTGACGTGTTCGAAATTATTGGACAATTCAATTGTATGCCACAATTTGCTATAACTAAAGAGATCATGATAATTATACATATTATACCTTAAACTTATAAATCGAATAATCCTGAAAAAAATGTACCTTGCGGATCAATACTTTTACAAACCCACTTGTACAAAGTTGATTTGGTTAGCAGAAAGCCGATCGATTTTTATGACAACGGCTTTTACAAAGCCTTTTCGTATTTGATCGGGGGATATAAGTACGAGAAAGTACAACCAAAAAACCCCGTCTTTGAAGAATACTTTATATTTGGTTTTTAATTTGTGGCCACGTTCGTTTTCGTCATAATAGTAAACAATCTGACCATTTTAACTACCATATGATGTTGCTAAGTGATTTTTAAATTAGTAGATTTAGCTAAAATATATATCAATGTTTTAAGTGTGTATTTCAATGAACAAAGTGAAAAATGTAAAAAAATTAGTTAAACATTGTGAAATATCTTGTGTTGTTCATACAAATTTTTAATCGGGAATATTTTAAAAATATAAGTGTTAGCAACATTATACACATTCCTCCTCTGGATAAGCTCCACTATCACACATACCCCATTTCTACCGAAATTCGTTTTTAGTCACCGACCGCCAAAGTAATCGGAATCGTGCTCAAAAGTCGATTATCACGGTTATGACGGTTATGTTCTCACCGCCATCATTTTTCAAGAAATACGAATCGACAATTGAATTTAGACATCGGTCCACAAACCACACCAAATCTGTTTTTTCCAGATGAGATGGCAGCTCTTGAATCTCTTCAGATTGTGCTTCGTCCCAAATGCAACAATTTTGCTTGTTCACCTACCGATTGAGGCAGAAATGAGCCTCATCGTTGAACAAAATTTCACTAGAAAACGTCGGATCTTCCTGGAATTTTTGAAGAGCCCATAGAGCGAAGCGATGTCGCTTAAAAGGTCGAGTAAAAAGCGCCAAATCGTTCCATACGTCAGTCCGAGTTGCTGCGAACGGCACCGAATCAACTCTCAACGGTCTTCGTGTAGACTCTCATTTACAGCAGATGTATTTTCTCTTTTGCGTGCTGGACGTGGTTTATCAGACGAATATTGTACAATAATGAACGCTTGGTTTCAGGATGGGTGACGGTGTTGCAAATAATACGCTCAGTAGACCGATTATGTTGACCATAAATTGAGGGAAGGTCACGAAACACTTCTTCTAATACTATACATACATATAGTATGTATGTACATACATACATATATAAAAATAAGTTGGGTTTTTGTCTGTTCGCTATAGCTGACTAAACCGTTGCATGAAATGAAAATGGCCTGAACCACTTAGAAGGGAATCCAATGATGATGGTTGGTAAAAACAAAACATCGGAAAATGTTAATTTTTAACCGTCTTACGATCTTAAATTAAAAAAAAAAAAAAAAAAACAATTCTTAATTATAACAGAGAATGTTAAATTTAGACAGGAAATGTTATTTAACATTTAGCTGCAACACACTGATAAGGGCGAGCAAAAGTGAAAGATTCGAGCAAAGTGTAAAATACCAAGTTTCTTTGTTTACATTTTTTGACATCCAGTTCGTACAGATTTGCTCGCGCAAACAACACTTCAAACTCTTAACCGATTTTGTTTAAAACATTTTAAAATTGGTACAAATTTAAGCATATTTTTAATTTTGCGTAAATATTATTATATTACGTAAATAAGCTGTTAGGTAGCAGTATTTCTCAAAAGAAATTAAGCTTTATTATAACAGGTAAACTTTTCCGTTGAAAAGCCTCTGTCCATGGAAGTAACGGCGAGTTGGCGCGAAGACAGGGCGTAGCAAAAAATTGAGCTCTGACAAAACATTGAAAAAAGCAAATGAAAACTTGCCGACAAATAAACATTTCAGATCGCATACATATTGACGCTGCATTGTGCACATTACCGCGAAGTTGACAAAGTTTCTATGCATAGACATCTCGTTGACACTTTTGCTCATTTTGCAGTGCTCTGTTCTTCAAAACTGATTTATGCTCTTTTCAAATACAGTAGAATCGCGCAAAAGTTAACTCGCGAGAAAGTTAAACCTTCGGCTACTTTGGGTTAACTTTTTTGAGCTTTTCTATTTTTTCAAACCCAACCGTTTGTTTGGCAAGAAAAACAAGCTCGGGTATTCCCCTCATTGCTATGTATTCCCCGAATTTCTATGTAAAAATTATAGTCGGTGTCGCGAGGTACATACAGTACCTGTCCAATAAATTACGAACGAACAAAAAAATTATCCGGAGTTCTAACTTTAATATTTAATAAAAACATAAATATTTGGCGTATTTAAAAAAAAATTATTTTTTATATGCTATATACATTAAACTTAAATTATCATATTTTTGTATTGAATCAAATTCAATATTATTAAATTATATTAAAAATATAAAATTTTTGTTTTCGTTCGTAATTTATTGGACAAGTACTGTATATACGTAGTGTGTCATGAGCGTTTAAACTTGCGAGTTGTTTATGGTTAGTGTGTTAAAAAATGCCAACAAAGCAGAGAAAATCATTGCAAATCAGATTAAATTTGCATCAAAAAGCTGAGATTTTAAGAAAACTCGATGAAGTTATTCATGGAAATCGATTGGCGTTGGATTATAATGTATCTAAGGCGGCCATCTCAAAAATAAAGAAAAAACGTCATGAAATTTTGGAGGCAGTGGCAAACACACATGAAGTTGCAACCAAGAAAACTTTACATAAATCGGAATATCCCGTTCTTGAGGCAAGGTTGTATAAATGGTTCTTAAGCCAAAGACAGCGTAATTGTGCAATGAGTGGTCCAATTTTAAAGGCAAGAGCCAAGCTCGAATTTGCCAAATTGCACACAGGAAAACAATTTCATACAAGTGATGGATGGCTTGCAAATTTCAAGAAAAGATTCGGTATTCGCCACTTAAAAATTTGTGGGGAAAGCCTCCCAAGCGACAAGTCAGGAATAACACCGTTCATTCTTAATTTCCGGGCAAAAATGAATGAAATGGAAATTTCGGACATGCAGCTTTATAACGCAAATGAATGTGGATTATTTTATCGTTTCCTGCCCGATAAAACATTTGTCGCGGCAAACGAAAAGACGGCACCTGGCCGAAAAATAGCAAAGGATAGAATCACATTTATGTTGTGTGCGAACGCAGATGGTTCGCATAAGTTGAAACCATTGATAATTGGTAAATCCGCAAACCCCTGTTGCTTAAAGGGGTTTGAAAACCCATTGGAATATGCTAACTCGCAAAAGTCTTGGATGAATTCAGAGCAATTCTTCCGCTGGTTCCATCATTCCTTTATTAAGCAGGTAAATTTATTTTTTCAATCCTTTAAAATTTTTAAGTGTGCCAAAATATTTGTCAGGTTCGCAAATTTTCTGCTGAAAATAATTTACCACCAAGGGCATTATTGCTGATTGACAACTGTACTGCACATAAGCCAATTGACAAGTTAAAGTCAGATGATGGAAACATTGCGGCAATGCTTTTACCACCTAACGTGACAGCTGTTTTGCAGCCCATGGATCAAAATCCCATAAGACTGGTCAAGTTAGAATACCGGGCTAAACTGTTATGGAACATTGTAGCACAAGAAAACATTCCGGTTGAGAATATTTTGAAAGGGCATTCAATTCGTGATGCCATCTTGCTGCTTAAATTAGCATGGGATGAATTGCCAAGAGCTGTGCTTATAAAAGCTTAGAAAAATATAAAACAGTGGGACGATGATCAATACGACAGCGAAGACGAAATTCCATTGCTTACATTGATTAGATCAAATAGTTCTCACGATGATACACATCGAGAGGTACAATCGTTATTGTCCAAGGTGGGTGGTGTTGACGTCAGCAGTGAAGACATCGAAAATTGGAACGACGATCAAAATACGGAAGATGATGAGATTTCGAAGTGTCTAACAATGAAGATGAAGAACCAGTTGTCGAGGAAGATATGCAACAACAGAAAGTCAGTTTTTCCGAAGCAGTTGAATGCATCAATACCTTGATAAAGTGGTATGAAAACAATAATGAAGCAAATCAGATATCACATCTTATTAATATGCGTACGAAAATTGTCAGGAGCTATTACACAGGGCGGCAATGAGCCACGTGGCACTTTTCTTTTGTGAAGTGAACATCAGAAGATTCTTCAATTTCTAGGCAACGTGCAAATACGGCGTTTCCAGGCTGTTTTTCGTTTTAACTTTATTGTTCCTTTTTTTTATTAAATTTTGCTTGAAATTCTTCATTTTAGAGGAAGTTCCATAAGAAAACGAATTGACATCGCGGAACGCCCGCGTTCGGCTATGTTCGTAAATGCATCATGACTTGCAGCATAAGCAACAGTAGCAACACTGCAAGTTTGACGTTTGATACTTCTTATACAATTTTTGACAATTTGCAGATACATTTCTTTGCATTTTTGAACGCGTATAATACTAAAATAGAAATTTTGCTGAATCTAACACTAGATGAAATTTGTGAGCAAAGAAATGATAGATTTTCTTTAAATTTAAGAAAAAGAAGGGTATTGAAGTCAAAAAGAAAAATTTGTAGGTACAAATGTTCGTCTTTTAAAAGACAAAGTATTTATAGAACAAACTTTCGGGATTTTTAAGAAACAGTTTAAAATTTTAAATTATATTGAAGCTTCGAGCATTAAAGCCACATCT
The DNA here is from genome assembly GCF_024586455.1 of Bactrocera neohumeralis. Lineage (NCBI taxonomy): Eukaryota > Metazoa > Arthropoda > Insecta > Diptera > Tephritidae > Bactrocera > Bactrocera neohumeralis. The sequence continues at coordinate 26,469,048 of NW_026089622.1, forward strand.
AATGTAATACTCGCTTGCGCTATCTTACACAATTTTATCTTAAATAAGGGAGGTTATTCTGAACATATTAACGATACAATAACACATGCCGATATGGAAACCAACAATGAAATCGAAGGAATTCAAGATGCCCCCATTCGCCGTGTTGATTCAGATGATATCAATGGAATCGATAGGAGAAACTATTTTACCACTCTGTTTTCATCAAAAAAAATTTACTTTACCTCGCCTTCCTTTATTTGAATAATTTTTTTATTACTTTTTCTGATGAACTTCATTTTAATTTTTATTGTTTTCATTTACATTTTTAACCTCGGTCACAACTTTCTTCCACAATACATTTTTTTTCCTTCTACCCGATTTAAACTCGTCCTCCATATTCAACCGTACTTTCACCAATAACTGTGTCTCCGCATTACTAAGATTTTCACTAAAAATTTAAAAATAATAATTTATACAATTATTTTTAACATAATTTAACTAAACTTCAATACAAAAATTCAAATAAAACAGTTTTGCACTTACTTTTCGTCAGGCATCGTAGTTAAATGCAGTAAACAATTTTTTGATAGAAATTATGAGTGACAGCTGATAGAAGTGTTGTCTTTTTGAACGCTTGATTATTGCAGTGCTGCAATATTGGCATTTCTGAACATTCTGTTTGTTATGCAATCGTCATGATGCGCGTCATGATGCATTTACGAACATAGCCTTCCTTATGAATAAATTTGATTTCGTTGTAATATTAAATACTAAGAAAATATGCACAGATTGCTCGAATCTTATTGGTCAATGATGGTGCGTCTGTGCCTTTTTTGTCGCTTGCCCGAATTTTTGATTTTTTACAAACGGGATATTGAAGGGCATATGTATGTACACTATAAGTTAAAACAAAAGAGTTAAAGTAAATTTTGTAATATTTAAAACTGAAAAAATTACCGTTTTTGTGGTTTTTGTAATTATTTGTTCATGTATGCTAAATAATGCCAGGCAAAGAGGGCTAAGTATGTTAGTTCTTTATAGAACGTGAATTTTGTAATAAAGTTGAACGATTTGTAAACGTTGTTCAGACGTAAGTCTGTCCATGATAAACAATACTGAATAAAAATAACATGCCTAATAAGACTCACACGGTATCAGACACAAAAAGGCTATTGAAAAAAGTACATCTACTTGGATCACCCGTTATTTTTGAGAGCTTTGAAGATAGCACAGTTTCGTTTGGTAAAAGTTAAATAAGTCTTCAAGACAGCAAACTACATACGTAGGTTGGATTGTACTTGTAAATGACAATTTTTAAACATTTTCCGAACTCCCGTACATCCATTTGTAATGCCACACTAAACGCGAATTTGTCCAATATTTATTTGATTCCTTAATTCTTAAAGTAAATCGAAAATTTCACAGAAAATAAATAATTTATTTATATATAAGCATTTATCTACCTCGATTTGTTTTCGTTGTTACATAAAAATATTTTTGTGAATTAAACTATAATACTATTCTCTGTAGCAACATGTTGCAAGGGTATAAAAATGTCTAAAGTCTAAAATATTTTCTTTGTATATAGTGTTCTTACAAATAATTTTACTGAAAAAAGTACACATACATAAGTAATATATAAGCTTTAATATACATACTTGTATGTAGTTTTTTCTTTGATGAAATGTTATACCGAACACTTCACTACTATTTTTTTAAATGATCATAAGCTTCAAGTTTGGACTCAATCTCGTTAAAAGACATTTGACCTGTCGTCAAGCCAAATGCTTAACAGTCTTTGTAGTACATGAAACTTAAAATTGTTATAGTCTTCGTTTTTAATTAGTTGCTAGTTATAGCAGTTTACATCTATAAAACTGATTTTCGATTGCATTTCCCAATAAACATATAATTACGTAACACAATATGTAGTTATAAAATGATGTACGATTACTACAAAAATTAAATATCACAAAAAAATTTCATATATCTTGTAAAATATAATGTACATTTAAATCCAAAACTTTTTTTGCAACACTTACATATAAACTAAATAAATATTAAACAATATAAATAAGCAATAGTTAATCTAAGATTTTTTAATGTTTATGTACCTGCGGGATCATAGTTAAAACGCGGTAAGCATACCGGTTTTATAATTTTCGAAAACGCCATTGGTTTCCTTAATTTTATCAACGCTATATCGTTGTTATAACTGTCGGGGTTGAAATTTCTATGTTTAATTATAGCACTTACGGCCCTCTGAATGGCTTTAGATTCAGATGTAATATGCTGATCGTGGTCTCCAAAAATTATCCGTATTTTTGATTTTCTTAGTTTTTTAACACAATGGGCTGCTGTTAACACATACTCTTTTGTAAGCAGAGAACCTCCGCAATGAAATTTGCCATCATATACTATACGAGCCATCCAAGGGTATTGATTAATGCCTGTTGGTCTACCACCAACTATCCTTATTTCTTCATTGGAATATCCACAATCTAAAATTAGTTAAATGAAATTTATTATACAGACATACATATGTCAACAATTGCAAAGAACATGTAAAGAAATAATGTAATATGTTCGGACGCGACGAACCATTGGGGGATCTCGCAACGTTCATAAAACGATGAACTTTTAGTGCTCTCGTATTAAAAAAATAAAATAAAATTTTATTGAAACGAAAAATAAGTTATGGCTTTACATTTAATTAAATTGCCGCTAGTAAAACGAAGTATGCTATACTAATAAGAAACATTTTTCAAAATTTGTAAGGTAAAACTACAAGCGCATTTAGGAAGTTTTGTTTCAGAAACTAAACAATACAATATTTATGTCACAATAACTGTTTTTATCATTTTAAAAAATATTTGTAAATGCCACCGCTATTTAATTGTGCTTCAATACCATTTTATAACTTTTTGAATTATTCAATTTGGACATTACATTCGAAAGATATCAGAAGTTTACAATTGTATTATAAGTTATTTGGAAAATGTGGCATGATCGCCACTCAAGCTGCTAGGAGAGAACGTATGTATATTTATTGAGAAGGTCCAACAACGGACAATCGTGTAAACTGTCAAAAGCTAACAAAATGCGATGAGCGTGTTTCACCACAGTTAGCTAAGAAGGAGAAATTTTAACAGTGGCGCGTGAACAGAGCTGAGCATTCAATGAAAATTATGCTCAGAAACAGGAATAAAGGGTTGTTAAACTTATTCCAGTGTGAGAGCGCCTCAAAATTAGCGTTTTTTATAACATTTTCCATTATGGCCAGATTGAACAAAATTACAATTTTTGGGCATTTAAATTCAAACACCCAACATTTAGTATGAATGAAAATTACTATATAGCGGTTATTTATTATATGGAGAAACTATTTAAATCTTTTTAAAGAATATTATAACAACTGACTTTTGTCCTTTCAATGCCCAATAATTGGATTTAAGCTTGTTAGCTCTCAATCATTAAACGTTTTTAATCATTTTCCATTGAAAATAAAACTATGATGCTTCAAATTACAAAACGTTTCATCAAATATCTTTAAATTTTACAAATTTATTTAATTTTCATTTTTATAAGTGGTCTTGAACGATGCAACTAATCCCTCCGTTTACATATTTTTTTGATAAAATTTCAATCTGGCCATCGCTCGTTTCCAATTGCTAAACGTCAAAACCTCCTGAACTCGATCAACTGTCAAAGTTTAGGTGGTTTTGACGTTTAGCAATTGCTCTCTCACTTCCAGTGAGAGTGGAGTTACACATCTCTTTATCTCTGCTCAGAAATATACATTGCTATTACAGACGCATCTTGGCCTTTTGCTTATACACATATGTACATATTTGTGTATACGTTTGCATGCAATTATATTTATTGATATGACTATCATTTTGCGAATTTTTCTGACTTCATTCAAAATTGATAACATTATCATTAAATTATGCTATTTTCAAAGTAATATTTGTAGTTAATGTACAAATAAGAGCTACTTTTTAAATATTTCTTATGTTTGGTAATATAATATAATTTTATATATGAATATGTTTGTATATATGCTATATAGTATGTATGTATATGAGATGCTATCTTAATATCCCAAAAAACTTAATATATTACAATAATATTGTATGTAAACTACATTTCTTCATTTAAATTTTCATACGCATCTAGATATTAGCACATAGTTACATACATACGTATGTAAGTAGAATTCAAATTCAAATCGTGATATTATCATTTATCAGTAAAAGGTGTGCGCGCACTGCTCTATATGTATAGTACATACATATGCATTAGGGTGTCCGTTATTTACCAAATTGATTATTTTTGAAGAGACGCCCCCTAAACTTTTAGTTTTCCATCTAAAAAAAAATATCAGACCATAAAAAGCGCTTAATTTTCATAATAAACCTTGCCCCAAGCACGATACATTTCCCACTGAAATTACATGGGATTTTGCCACTTTTTACGAATATTTTTTTTTCTTTGGAACTTTTTCGTTTGTAGGAATAAAAAAAGACATATTCTTGTATAGAATTGAATGCTCTACAAAAAGTCTTGACAATTTTTACGTTATTTAAGGTTAAAGTTTTTTTTTCTTTTTTACGGATATTGACATTTTTTTTTGTAAAATTCAATTGTTTATTCTAAAAAATATATTATGCCTATAGTTTTAAGTAAGAAAAATTTGCAAATCAAATCAAATTTAAACCATTTGAGTACATTTTCCTTTATTAAACATCTGATATTTGCATATTACTAGATGTTAATTTTAACTAAAAGTTTTAAAGGAGTGAGTATATCAAAAAATTGTCAAGACTTTTTTGTAGAGTATTCAATTCTGTACAAGAATATGACCTTTTTATTCCTACAAACGAGAAAGCTCCAGAGAAAACAAAATATTGGTAAAGAGTGGAAAAATCCCATGTAATTTCAATGGGAAATGTATCGTGTTTGGGGCAAGGTTTATAATGAAAATTAAGGGCTTTTTATGGTCTGATATTTGGTTTTAGATGTAAAACTAAAAGTTTAGGGGGCGTCGGGTCAAAAATAATCAATTTGGTAAATAACGGACACCCTAATATGCATATGTGTACGACATTGCCGAACAAATAATGTATACACAAACCAACATACAAATATGCGTACACATGTAAATATGTCACCCGCAAAAACTACAAACATTGCTTTACAAAAACAACAATGGCGGCAGCAGCGTCACAAGTCAATATGGCAGCCAAATAGTCGATGCCCAATTTTGTAGAAAAACACTTAACAACAATAATTTCATTCATGAACGCAAGCGCACTTCCAACAGGCAAACTTGCTTCATTCATAAAAACAAACACCATCACAAGCCTTTGCCCTCAAGCGACTTTTCGCGACGATGGCAAAAGCTAAAAATCATAAATTGAACAATTTCTGATATTTGTATGGGAAGGAAAAAGCGACAACCCCGCAAATATAAGTACCTATAGCATAAAATTGACAACATAGTTTATTTGTCGATTTTCAAGTCAAGAAATATGTCAAAGAAAATTTCAATATTCCTCTGATTTGTGTGTACAGTGGATCCCGGTTAAGTAGTACTCCGCTTAAATGAAAATCATCCCTCTTAACTGCCTATATCTTGCTGTATCTCACGGTTGGTTTTTTGAAATACATCGAAATTATTGTTTTAAGTACCACTCGCTTCAGTATCCGCACTCGCTTATGTGCCATATTAAATTTTTTTTTTTTTAAAACACAAAAATCTGTATCTTTGATTGTGGCACATAATCGGGATTGACTGTATTTGTCAAGGAATGTACAAAATATTGTTACGCGGCTTGCAAAAATCTGCGCCGATATGTATGCAAGCTCACACACAAACATACATATCTACGCTAGGTTTTAGGCGAAGCTGGTACAGCGGCAAGGGAAGCAGTGCCAATTGGCGATCGTTCGTTTGTGTTTTCGTCACAGCTCGGATTTTCTACCAACAACACAATGTTGTTGTCGCGTCATTCTTTCGACACATTGACTCTTTGACATGAAAGCAAAAAATATGAGCTTCGCCATGGGTTGTCCGCGTCAACGGAAATTTCGCATAAAGCATTGAATGTACATATTTATATACATTTGTTGCATGTGACAAATTTACAAACATTATGCGTATGGTTTTTTTATATTTGTTTACATGCACGCATAATTATATATGTATGGGCAAATGTGCGACCGCTTGGTCTTTTAACATGATATCGAAAAGCTTAATGACCAAAGCAAATATTTATTTAAGTATATAAATACATATGTACATAGTATACATATGTCGTACCAAACCTATATAAAATGCATATTTAGATAGTAATACCAATCTTTTTGAATTATATACATACAGTATGTCAAGAAACTCTTTACACACTGAAACAAAAACATATTTTTTTACTTTGCATGCAAAAATAACGCCTTTAGTTATTTCTTTTCAATATTTTTTTAATGCAGAACTATTATTTAGCAAATTTTAAATTAGTATGTTCAAAAATAAAAACAATACAACGAGAGGGAAAATTTTAAAGCAAGAAAATATGAGTTTACTCATTTTTGACAATTTCAAGAAACTCTTTACACAAAGTACTTAAGCTACAGTTTAATAAATATATATTAAAAACGTATACTATCTTAAACTAATTTTAATATTTAGTATGACCCCCCTTAGCTTCAACTATGAGCCTAGTGCGATTTTTCATGGAACTGACCAGCTTTTGTACGTCATATTCCAACGGAATTTTATGCTGCTTTTAAGGCGGCGCGGTTTTGGCTGCCTTTTTGCCACTTTTTTCTTCAGATAAACCCACAAATTTTCAATGGGGTTCATGTCGGGGCTCTGAGGAGGTGTATATATGACCTTTTGGCAATTATAAAGGAGCCATGTGCGCACAGTGAGCTCCTTATGTTTGGGGTCATTGTCCTGATAAAATCTAAATTTTGGCTTATTATCGACAATAAAGAGAAATTTGTCCGCACTTTGCCTCAAATTTGTTTTGAGAATGGAATTTACTGTCGGAATGACGTTGCGCTGATCTAAAGCTGTTAACGGCTTGCCCCATACTCTAGTTGGTCCATGATTGTAGAACAGCATTATTTTGATTTCGTCACAGAATATGACGTCATCCCAATAGTTGTCAGGCTTGATGCTCATGTTGACAGCAAAAGATAAGCGCTTTTCAACATTTATTTTCGAAAGCAGCGGCTTCTTACGCGCAACCCTTGAAGACTATTTGTTTCGCAGAATTAGTTGGCGGACGGTTTCATGTGAAACGACCGTGCCACACTCTTCTTCCAACTCCTTGGCAAGTGTTCTGGTCGAAATTTGGGGGTTTTGATGGACCTTACCCATGATGAGGCGGTCTGCCCGCTCGTCAATCTTCTCCTTTCGACCACTTCCACACTTTGCTTCCAGTCTGTCTTCATTTTCGGCTCGATTTAAAACATTATAAATTGTTTTTCGCGATACACGAAACATCTCCACTAGCTCAGCTACAGATTTTCCAATTTGGTGATTATAATAAATCAATTGGGTAACGTCAAAAGTCAATCTAGCTCCAGGCATGTTAAATAATTTTAAAATTACTTTTTTGACACGTGTGCAGAAAGATTTCGCAATTAAATGAAAAGGAATGCAAACATAGCGCATAGTTCATAAGCATAGATAACGGTAAAGTACCGTTTTTTCTTCAAATAGAACAAAACAGAATCGAAAACTAAAGTGTGTAAAGAGTTTCTTGATAGTGTCAAAAAAGTGTAAACTCATATTTTGTTGTTTTAAAATTTTCCCTCTGGTTGTATTTATTTTTATGCATACTAATTTAAAATTTGCTAGATAATAGTTCTGCATTAAAAAAATATTGAAAAGAAATAACTAAAGGCGTTATTTTTGCATGCAAAGTCAAAAATTATGTTTTTTTTCCAGTGTGTAAAGAGTTTCTTGACATACTGTATTTGCAAAGATTTTATGGAATTCATCATAAAATAGCTCAATTTTAAAATATATACATATGTACACACTTATGTACTTTCATAACAAATAGAAGTACTTATGTATACCGATCTACATGTAAATTGCATGCAGCATCGTTTTCGCATAGTAAATATGCGAATCTGTAAGCGTACATTCCTTAACATTGTAATTATTATTTTTCTCATTTAACACTGAAAATGCTCAATTCTGCTCTTTTCGTGTCCCCTTATGTTAAGTGGTGAAACACGCTCATCCAAAACAGTAAATATCCCAAAATTGAAATATCCCTAAATTTTCGTCATCGTGAACCTTCTCTATAAATATATGTACGTTCTCTGGTAGGTGTCACTGGGGTACTGGAGAGGAGTCAATGTCAAGAAAGAAGTGTTTTTTCATTTAACAAAGCATATGTATATGAATAAATGCCACCGCTATAAATGGTCGGTAGCGTGATCGATCCAAGCAGTCGTGTGCAGAATTAAATAAATTTTGCTAGAATATATTGTCTATACTGAATGTATTTATACATATGTATATACTTTAAATTCGTGTAGCAAACAATTCAACCCAAAATAAAAGTAATTTTTTTTCAAAATAAACAAAGTTTTTAAAAACTAAGTCTATGTTTTTTATTTTTTCAGTAAATAATATACTTATATTATAACTTTTAACTATCCAACCTGCTTTCTTTTCTTCTTTCTTATAATTTTTCAATTACATTTTTATAGAAAAGAAATAAAACTGTGTGTACGGTCAACAACTAAGTGTGTTCCTCAATTTATTTTATTTTACGTGCAATCCAGGCTGTGGAAATTCCCAGGCAGATTCACCGGAGGTCCTTATATCGCTGACACTACGTGGCACATCAACTTAATCGAAATTATTTACATTAATATCTGAAAACCATAATCAATTTATCACATTAACATTTGGAAATTCTAAACAATAACAAAAAAATAATACCAAATTAAGAAACATTCAATTAATTTTCGCGCGAAAAATTCTCCTCCGTACAAATAAAGTGGTTATCAGCTGTTTCTGTAGCACGTCAAACCAGCTGTCTACGCAGAGTTGTAGGTGGCCAGGGACACTACATTATCTGCACGTACGGTCGGTAAAGCAGTTGGTAAGGCAGTTTCTTGTACTTATCGTAACCACAATTTAATAAGATCGTTATGGACATACAAACCCCGCCTCCCGATGGGGGAACACAATGTAAGGTATGCTGCTCGAACGCATTACGAAAATAGAAACATTAAACAATGAATTAAAAAATGAAAATGCGACACTTAAACTCCAAATTGAAAACTTGAAGAAGTCGCTAAACAAATATACTAACGAAATGTCTTCTTCTCTATCAACTTCGACCTTTGTAGCAGAAACAGACGAAGAAGAGCTGGAAAATGAAACAAATTGGCTATTAGAAAAGAAAAAAAGAGGAAAAGCAAAAAACGCAAAGCAGATTCTTCACCGGATGTAATGCTGAAGTCCCCGAGTCCGGAAAACACAGGAGAAGGTAAAAAAGCTACAAAAATAAGTCATCGCCCTCCGCCAATTATTATATCAGAGAATTTTAATCAACCTTTGATGCGTTCCTTGATAAACGCGGAAGTTAAAAATACTTACACACCCAAGCTAACTGGCCCAAGCTCATGCAAAATAAACGTTACAGATAGTTCAGACTACAGAATATTAACAAGGAAATTAAACGAATCGCAAATATCTTGGTACTCGTACGAGGACAAGCAATCGCGTGATATACTCGTAACGGTAAAAGACCTTCATCACTCATGTGAGCCTGAAAGCATTGTCGCAGATCTTCAAAAGCAGGTTTTTACAGTTTCGAAGGTCATAAATAAACTTCAATATAAAACAAAAAATCCATTAAATATGTTTATTGTTTGCTTCGAATCAACAGAGAACATCAAGAAAATCTACGAAATTAAGCATATTTTAAATTCTGTCGTCAAACTCGAGCCCATCAAGCCATCGAATCTTGTACCGCAGTGCAAGTCCTGTCAACCCTTCGGTCACACCAGAAATTATTGTTGTAAACCACCAAGGAGTGTGAAGTGCGCCGGAAATCATTCAACTCTAAACTGTACAAAAGCTGCCGATCTACCGCCAAAATGGTGTAACTGCAATCAGAATCACCCTGCGAACTATAAGGGATGTGAAGTTTCAAAAGAACTTCAAAAAATTAAAAACGCGACCAAAAAAAATAAAGAGACTAACCAACAACCAAAACGCTTAAGTACAATCGCTTCTACTGCTCCTCAGAAGGAAGTTACTAATGTAAGTCAGCAATCTGGAAAACCCTCATTTGCCAGCATAACTAAAGGTAGTAATCAGGTGCAGCAACTTACTATATGTCTGTAAACCAAACAAATTCGAATACTGTTATTGATATAACCAATAATTTATCGGTAATTCTCAACAAGCTGAATAAGCTAGAAGAGCAAAATCAACTTACCCACGACCGACTTACTCAACTAGAGCGACAGCAAAAAGAAAGTAGGGCGCAAAAATGAAATCGGTAAAACTTATGACATGGAATGCAAATGGCTTACTCAAACGTAGTAAAGAATTAGAGACATTACTCCAAGTTAAAAAAATTGATATTTGTCTTATATCAGAAACCCATTTTACAAATGAGACTTTCGTTAAATTCAATACTACAAGACGTATTGCTCGAACCACCCAAATAATAATGCGAGAGGAGGAGTGCCATAATTATCAGAAATAATATTCCCCACTACGAAGAAATTAATATAAGTATCCCAGAATTCCAAACCACGACCATAAAGGTTGAAACTAGTTTCGGAAAAATAAGTATTACCGCAATATATAGCCCACCTAGAAACAATATTAAAATGGACTTATACACAGAACTTATACTAAAACACCATGGAAAATTCATCATGGGTGGTGATTTTAACGCAAAGCACTCCCAATGAAGTTCAAGAGTTACGACATCGAAGGGGAGAGAGCTATTTAAAGCTGCTATGGCCACTGGATGCGACTTCATGTCTACTGGCAAGCCGACTTACTGGCCTTCCGACTCAAGAAAATTACCCGACTTGATCGACTTTTTCATCACTCGACAAATACCCAAGACGTTCATTACCATGGAAAATGGATTGGACTTAAATTCGGACCACTCGCCAGTATATATAATCCTAAATGGCCATCTAAAAGAAATCGACATACCGCCTTATCTATCTAATAGACATACGGATTGGGAGTATATCAAAGTTATGCTCGGTGAAAATATTGATTCCAGATATTTTAGAAGAGGAAGTTCATATATTTACGAAAACTATTCAAGAATCGGCTTGGAGAAGTACTCCTGTTCCTTAACAAAAACAACTTTTATACAAAATATCCATCGGACATTTTAGATCTCATAAAGAAAAAAAAAATTACTTAAAAAATGGCAAATCATCCGATTTCCTCAATACAAAACAGATTTCAACAATTTAACCAAGGTTCTCAGTTCTAAAATAAAGTCATTAAAGAATAAAATATTTCTAATTATATTGAGAATTTAACGCCAAACAAACATTCCGATTATTCCCTTTGGAAAGCAGTAAAAAATGCAAGGAAACCTATATTGTCAAATACACCCCTCAGAAAGCCAAACGGATCCTGGGCCAAAAGCGACGAAGAAAAAGCTGAAGTTTTTTCAGAGATACTAACTAAAACGTTTAGTCCCTTTGTGTTTCATGGAGCTTTACCGCAGCTGGAAGGATCGCAATACGTACGAGAAATCCAACCAGCATCAATTAAAGAAGTGGAAAATATCATTAAAACTAGATTTAAGCCAAAAATCTAACGCGAAAAGCATTAGAAAAACGTACATCGATAATAAACGCTTGCTTAGATCTCAGATGTGTTCCATTGTCATGGAAAGTATCTGAAATTATTATGGTACAAAAACCCGGAAAGAGCGCCCAGGAGGCCTCATCATATCGTCCAATCTCATTGTTGCCTATTTTGTCAAAAATACTTGAAGTTGTAATTATAAGAAGAGTTCTAAACATAATTGAAGAAAATAGTCTTATATCAATCCATCAATTTGGATTTAGATCGCAACATTCCACAATCGATCAAGTTCATCGAATAATAGATATAATTGAGGATGCGATGGAAAAGAAGCAAATTTGCACAGCTGTTTTTCTTGATGTATCCCAGGCGTTCGATAAAGTATGACACTATGTATGGCTTACTACATAAATTAAGACTTCTCTTTCCACAGTAACTAACTGAACCTCTTACCTGAGCAACCGCTACTTCAGAATCAAGCAGGGACAATCATATGCTATGGAATATTACTCTCAACGAGTTGAAGTCTATACATATAAACTTCACTAACAAAACTGCTACGTATATTCCCTACGTATATTCCCTTATATATTGGGAATGAAGTAATTCCGTACTCCACCTCGGCTAAATATCTTGATTTGATGCTAGATGGGAAGTTAAAGTGGAAGGAGCATATACAAAGAAAAGTTGCAGTACTAAAACTAAAATACAACAAAATAAATTGGTTAATCGGCAAGAAATCACCCTAACAACGTCAAATAAATTTTTAGTCTACAATAAAACGTTAAAGCCCATCTGGACATACGGAATTCAACTATGGGGATGCGCTGCACCGTTATATATCGAAATGGTGCAAAGATTCCAAAATAAAGTTCTTCGAAAAATTGTAAATGCCCCATGGTACATATGGAATTCAGATCTACATCGTGATCTTCACATAAAAATGGTTGGGGAAGTCATTCGCGAAATGGCATCGAGACATGCCACAAGGTTGCAAAATTATGTAAACGCTGAAGCCGGATAACTAGGTGAAACTAGAAATAGCAGCCGCAGATTAAAAAGAACAACGTTTCATGACCTTCTAAGCAAACAACAAATAACAAATATTATAATATTTAGTTTTTAATACAAAGTTTAGTTTTTGTAAAAAGCTTCTTAATAGAGCTTTTATTGTTTTACCTTAAAATTATGAAACATATTGGTTGTTAGTACTTTTGTAACTAGTTGCAATTCGAATGAAATGTAAAACCATATCTTTGTTACGTTTCAATAAAAAAAAAACAATTTTATAGATTTTTAGCAAACAATTTAGTACAATTTAACTTTTTTCATTTTAAAATAGTCAAAAGTTCTAGCTCTCGACTTTCTAGAAATAGTTCCCCGACGAGAGTGTCAAAAACACGCCTTGATGGAGCGTCTTCAGTCAAGTATCGAGCGCTCGCAGAGGCTTTCTCAATAAAATTAATGGACATATCAAGAACGGGAACGCGGGAATCGAGTATGGAACGATCGCAGTGGCTTACTGAACAAAATTTGAGAACCTTTCCAGCACGTGCGCGAGAATCAGTTATTGAGGGATCGCAGCGGCGTGCTGAACAAAATTTCAGAACGTCCAAGTACGCGTTTGAGAGTCAAGTACAGAGCGTGTGCAGCGGCTTGAAGAGCAATATATTAGGAATATAACCACGCTCTCGGAATTAAACAAACGCTTTCGTTAGTGTCTGTTAAAGAACTGCCTTTTTTATTTTTGTATCATTTACACATATCCTATCTTATTTTAAAGCTTAATCCTAGTTACTCTTCTAATATCTTCTTGTTCTCTTACTCTAATTTCTCTTAAAACTAAGGTAGTATTAGTTATAATATGGTAATGTAAAAATGTAAATGGATATGTAAATGGGTTCTTACATTACTATATATTAGGTTGTCAAAAAAGTATTGCAGTATTTTCGCTAGTTGCCGCTGAAAGCGCGTAGTTCTAGTTTTATTCGTCGCATCGGGTCATGCTATACCTTTTTGGAAAGCTCATTTCACGCGCTAACACCTGTTTGATGTTATTTTAAGTCGTTCGGGAGTTATAGCGTCGCAAACATGGAGCAAAATAAAGAAAAAATACGGCATATTTTTACAGTACTGCCACGATAAAGGCAAAAATGCATCTCAAGCCGCCAATAAAATTTGTGCCGTTTATGGACCCGATACAGTTTCCATTTCCACCGCACAACAATGGTTTCAACGTTTTCGTTCTGGTGTAGAGGTGGTCGAAGATGTGCCACGCTCCGGAAGGCCTGTCGTCGAAAATTGCGATAAAATCGTTGAATTGGTCGAAAGAGACCGTCATAGTAGCAGTCGTAGCATCGGTCAAGAGCTGGGCCTGAGTCCTCTAAAAAACATTTCAATTTCAAAAAAAAAAAAATTCAATTAAAATACCTCAAGACTTTTTTGACAACCCATAATTATATAGGCGATATGGATATGGAGGCTTACATTACTCCTCCGCGGCCAGAAAAAGCAGTCCCTGCGTATTTAAAAAATATCCAATATTTAAATAACTTTAATGTTTCTCTAAAATTTTATTTATATAGTATATTTCGTTTAACTTGTGTTATATATTTTTTTAAATTGTTTATTATTGGATACTAGGTAATTTCCTTCTTGCTTAAAATTTATATTTTTTTAAATAACTTTAATGTTTCTCTAAAATTTTATTTATATAGTATATTTCGTTTTACTTGTGTTATATATTTTTTTAAATTGTTTATTATTGGATACTAGGTAATTTCCTTCTTGCTTAAAATTTATATTTTTTTATATTTGGGTTTTGATTTGCTTACTCTATTATTATTTACAATGTTGTTTGCAAAACTGTCCGTTTCCACCTTATACGTTTTTTGGTTTAACACGTTTATTCTCTTCGATTTTCTCTCATGTACCATTTTGGTAAGTTTAGATATATCTTCTTGTGAAATTATATTATTTAAAAGATCTATTGGTCGATATTTGGTAGCACTATGAATAGTGTTGTTGTATGCTACTAACTATACTAATATCGGGTGATTTTTTAAGAGCTTGATAACTTTTTTTAAAAAAAAACGCATAAAATTTGCAAAATCTCATCGGTTCTTTATTTGAAACGTTAGATTGGTTCATGACATTTACTTTTTGAAGATAATTTCATTTAAATGTTGACTCATGTGGTTTCAACAAGATGGCGCTACATGCCACACAGCTCGCGATTCTATGGCCATTTTGAGGGAAAACTTCGGAGAACAATTCATCTCAAGAAATGGACCCGTAAGTTGGCCACCAAGATCACGCGATTTAACGCCTTTAGACTATTTTTTGTGGGGCTACGTCAAGTCTAAAGTCTACAGAAATAAGCCAGCAACTATTCCAGCTTTGGAAGACAACATTTCCGAAGAAATTCGGGCTATTCCGGCCGAAATGCTCGAAAAAGTTGCCCAAAATTGGACTTTCCGAATGGACCACCTAAGACGCAGCCGCGGTCAACATTTAAATGAAATTATCTTCAAAAAGTAAATGTCATGAACCAATCTAACGTTTCAAATAAAGAACCGATGAGATTTTGCAAATTTTATGCGTTTTTTTTTAAAAAAAAGTTATCAAGCTCTTAAAAAATCACCCGATATTATAAAGCTAAAGAGTTTGTTTGTTTGAACGCGCTAATCTCGGAAGCTACTGGTTCGAATTGAATAACTCTTTTTGTGTTGGATATTCCATTTATCGAGGAAGGCTATAGGCCATATAGCATCACATTGCGACCAATAGGAGCGAAGAAACAGTGGTAAATGTGTAAAAAACGGGGGAAATTACTTATCCTTAAGGGCTTCCGTTACCTTGCTCTGCGAAAGCGGTTCAAGATACACAAAAGTTATGTATGAAAGAATTATTTCTCTTTTAATGATCTAAAAAAAAGGCCGTGAGTACCGTTTTTGTGATAACTAATTTGGTCGAAATTAATTGTTAGAGTTGTATTAACATAATAATATTAATCTTTATCCAAATAAATGTGTTGTTGGTGAAGTATTTAATTCTGCATAAAATTGTCTTTGATATATGTTATGATGACGAGATACCATGCTCCGTACTGAACGGTCGAACGTAGCGCTAAATTGATTTGCGATATATTATCATCGTAATAATACTTTTTAAACACTTTTTCATTTTGTAGTTGTTTTCTGTATAGTAGATATTTTTTTGTTTTAGTATATTACTTTCTTTCTAATAGTTTCACAGTAATTAATCCTTTTTTGTTTTCATGTAGATTATTAATTAAATAAGTGGTTAGTTTACCTTATTTTCGTTTTACGGTAATTCTTTTCACATAATATTCAGTTTACGTAAATACCAAGTGCAGGCAAAAATAATTAAGTTCCTGATTATTAATCTTCATTTATTTTTTCTACATTCTTTTTATTCATTTTCTACGTTCTTTCTTTGTCGCTATAATGCCTAGAAAAAGAACTCTTCTTTCTCGGCGGACTGCTACTGCAAAGCGGCTGCGAGTTTTGCGCAGCAATGAAACTGAGGATGAGAATATGCATAGGTTGGGTACTCAACGAGCAATCAGTGAACAAAAACGTGCTAGGGAATCGAGCGTTGAACGTTCGTAGCGTCTCGCCTCACAAAATTTTCGAACTTTGGCGAACCGACAACGCGAATCAGGCGCTGAACGATCTCAACGTGTGGCCTCACAGAATTCCCGAACTTTGGCTATTCGTGATCGGGAATCAAGCGCTGAACGATCTTAACGTTTGGCCTCACAGAATTCCCGAAATTTATCTAGCCGTGTTCGGGAATCAAGCGCTGAACGTTCTCAACGTTTGGCTTCACAGAATTCCCGAACTTTGGCTCGCCGCAATCGGCAATCAAGCGCTGAACGATCCCATCGATTAGCACAGCAAAATGCCCGATCAGCAAGGAATAGAACTCGCAGGCAACGAGTTCAGTGCAGTAATTTATTGAATGCTGCGTTTATTTATGATTGCACCCTTGACTATACTGAGCTAAATGATATTGATATTGGTAGAATGGATAAAATTTGCAACTTATGCCAAGCAAACAAATGGGCGGCGGAAGCTCCTGAACTGTGTTGTAGTGGTGGCAAAGTAAATATACCTATAATTCCGCAAACTACATCAGTTTTAAAAGAACTAATATCAGGCTCACATCCATCATCAAAGCATTTCTTAAATCACTCAAGACAATATAATACACTATTTCAGATGACTTCATTTGGTGCCAAAGAAATTCATGAGGGAAACTTTATGCCCACTTTTAAAGTCCAAGGGCAAGTTTATCATTTGATCGGTGACTTAAGTACTTCCATCTGAAAGGGCACAACCCGAATTTTTGCAAATATATTTTGTTTCCCATGCAGATCAGATATCCTTGCGCCCAAATTTAAACCCTAGCTTGCAAATCGATCGTATCGACCTTTTCCAAACATATCTTCACGATCATAATACGTATATTAAAAGTTTTAAGTACAGAAAATAGAACGCCCAATGATTTAAAACTTATTATTCATGCTGATGTGAAACCGCCTAACGAGCATCGAGGTCGGTATAATGCGCCGGTAGTAGATGAGGTAGCTGTTCTTTTAATCGACGAAGACAAAGGTCCTCGAGATATTGTGTTGACTGAGAGAGATGGTCGACTTCGACGAGTTTCTGAAATTCATAGATCTTATGACCCGCTTACTATTTCCCTTTGGAAACGACGGTTACTGTATTAATATTCCACAGCAGGATACTACTGCTAGATCTAAAACAAAGTGTAAACACAATGGCTACGACAGACTGCAGCGGCACGACAGTGAACTGAAAACGTCGTTGTTCATCTTACTACATGTACATTTTGAGAAGCAACAACAACACAATGGCCGGCATGTACACAAAACAACGCAGTTGTCCATTTTGTATGTACACAATTTCGTTGTGGCCATACTAATACCTTTCACTTCAATGAAATTTTAATATTTTGTTCAAACTGAAATTTTTTATGCAAAAAATAAGTAAATAGGTCAATATTTTTGCTTTAAATTATCAATTGTTATTACAAATGATATAATAGAGCTATAATATAGCTATTTTATGCTTTTATTTGTAAAATAACATCAAGTTTGTTAGAGCTGTGAATAATTTTACATTTTACATATTAGTGGCATCACCACTCTACCTCCTCTTTCTATCTTCCATTCTACTGTCAACTCTACTGTCGTCGTACTGTCGTTGGCAAAAATAGGAGGATATTGAAGTTACCGAGAACGACAACTGTCGGCCTGCAGTCGTGTAGTCGTGCAGCTGTCAAAATAACACTGCCCATAAGAACGTGTGTATTTTAATATTTGACAGATGTAGTTTGTAGTCTGTCGTAGCCATTGTGTTTACACTTACAGTATCATGTATGCAGTTTTATGCATTTAGACTCATGGTGAGAATAAATGACTTTAAAGCAGAGCCGCTCAAAATAATTCATGCCTATACTCGGAGTATAGGCAAGCAAATGCAGTCGAAACATGTACGCTATGACGCTAATTCTGCCAGCGTCAAAAAAAAAGATCGTCAAAAACGACTAAGCTTAGATTTCTGACTTCGGCACATGCGAAGCAATGCTTTTACTTTCAGTTGCTATTCAGCAGTTGAGCAAAGAAGAACGTGCGCACATACACAGCAATATTTTTTTTATGATGCACACTTGCAAAAAACATTCAAAATGTTCAATAAAAAATGGCTGTACAATTTCTTTTTCCTTGAAAATAGAGATGGCGAAGCGCAATGCGTTATTTGCTATAAAATAATGCAAACAAAGCTGAAATTTAATTTAGAAAGACATTATATGAATTGTCACACTCGATTTCACCTTATTTCAGGCGACGAACGGACACGTATTCTGTATGAATTAAAAGCCCTGTTTTACTTGAAATTTTATTTTGATGGTGTTTCCGTTGTTGATAATGTTGCTGTTGTTGATGATGTTGCTATTGTTGATGATGTTGCTGTTGTTGATGATGATGATTATAATAAAACGGTTCAATTAAAAAAAGCTTCTTACATTGTAGCTACATATGTATGTATTTAGCAAAAAAAGGGCGTCCATTTGATGTGGGGTCTTTTTTAAAGATATGGGCATTGAATTTTTTAGCTGTTTTGGAGAAACTGGGAAGGAGGTCTGTAAAATTTTAGAGGCCACTCCATTATCTCGCGCAACCATAACTCGGCGAACTGAAAAAATTAGTTCGTACATATTTGCCTGTACCCGAGAAAGACTCCAAAATTGCATTTATTTTTCTATTTCTTTAGATGAAACAACGGACATTAAAAACATAAGTCAACTAATTATTTGCGTCAAATCGGTAAACGAAAATTTAGAAACATTTGAAGAAATGCTTTCTCTTGTTCCCTTTCATGGTAATGTAACTGGAAAACTTATTTTCGATGCTGTTACAGAACATGTTTTTTCTACTGTTCATTCAAAGAAGCTGAGTTCAGTCTGCACTGATGGTGCGGGAGTTATGGTTGGGCAAAATATTGGTCTAGTAAGGTTTCTTCGAAAAAATAATATTAATGTTGCCACATCTCACTGCATTATACATCAGCAGGCTCTGTTTGCAAAGCAATTAAATATGGTAAATGCAATGGAGACGGCTGTCTATATTATAAATAAAATTAGAGGGGGACACCGAGCCCTTCGTCATAGACAATTTAAAAAATTGTTGGAAGAAATGTCTGCAGGTTATGGCGATTTGCTAATGTACACAGAGGTTCGATGGCTAAGTCGTGGCAAATGCATAGAAAGACTCCTAAATTTAAAGGATGAAGTCAAGATTTTTCTTCAGGACGGCAATAACCCTGAGTTATTAGAATTGGGGAATAAAATGGGGGATAAAGATTTTTTATCAGATTAAGCCTTTCTTTGCGATGTAACGACAATTGTTAATGAGTTAAATCTCCATTTGCAAGGCAAAAATAAGAATATTTTTGACTTAATTGCATATGTTCGCCAATTCGAAAGAAAAATTAAAATAATAATAGAGCAATTAAAAAATGAAAATATGCTAAGCTTACCAAGAACCTGTGAGATAATAATGGACTATAAAAATCAAAAGAAACTACCTGAATATGTGGTAGTCTTAGAATCGATTTTAACAAATTTTAATACCAGGTTTCAAGATTTCAATAAAATTCAGCAACTCATTTTTCTCCATAATGATCCTATAAATTGCATTATCGAAGAACAAGATGATAATTGATCGACTTATAATTGCGAAGCTGCGTTTTCTTCGCTTAAATTTCTTCACTCGAAATACAGAAATTCAGTTTCGAATAAGCATATAGAGGACTTAATGAGAATCAAAACTTACGATCTTGAAGTCGATATGGAAAAAATCATGGAAAGTTAAAAAAAAATTAACAAACGTATTTGCTGTTTTTGTTGTTATTATTGTTGTTCTTAATTGCTTTTTTAATCAAAAACCATAATTTTTAATTTTTTCTAAATTTTTAATAACAAAATAAACAAATAGCACGATTTCACTCAGTGTACTAAGCAAGCGCACGCACACAATCATACGCTAGCAGATATCAAATGTGTGATTGTATGCGTTGGTAAATAAATTGCGCATTATTTTGAGCGGCTCTGCTTTAAAGCATACATTATTTCAAAGGATTATTCAACCAATATTGTGTTGATATGGCGGCAAAAATGATTTCAGAGAGGCTTGACTTCATCAAAAGAAATCAAAAAAAATTGAGAGCAGAATACATTATATTTAATTTACATTAATTTAAGAGATGCCGTCGTAAATGATGGGAATATAAACGCTTCTAATATTGGCCAGCACGTTATATTGCCGTCGTCATTTACAGGATCCCCCAGATTCATAAATGAAAAAGTCAAGATGCCATGACATATGTTAGGAAATTTGATCTCTTCATTACATTTACATGTAACTCAGAATGACCGGAAATAAAAATTGAGTTATTACCTAATCAACATTCTTACGATAGACATGATTTGGTTTCTAAAGTATTTCATTTAAAACTGAAGAAAATTATAGACCTACTAACGAAGAAGAATATTTTTGGACCCTCGAAAGCCTTTGTTTACAGCGTAGAATGGCAAAAAAGAGGTTTACCTCACGCCCGCATTTTATTGTGGCTGGCTAACAAAGTACAACCAGATTCTATAGATGCAATAATATCGGCTGAAATACCTGACAAACAACAAGATCCATGTATGAAAGAAAACGTTTGTTCTAAAATGTACCCTAAACATTTCGGAAACACAAACCGGGGATGACGGTTACCCAACTTACAGGCGCAGGTCTCCAGATAATGGTGGAAACACAGCAGTAATTCGTGTCAAAGGTACAGAAATGAACGTGGATAATCGTTGGGTGGTTCCCTATAATCCAGTGCTATCACGAATTTTCAATGCACACATTAACGTAGAGTTTTGTCAATCGGTCAAAGCTATTAAGTACATCTGTAAGTATACTCATAAAGGTTCTGATCGAGCCATATTTTCGTTACAAATGAATAACGATGAAGTAGAAAGATACCTAAATGGTCGCTATATAAGTTCCTCGGAAACGTTCTAGAGAATTTTCCAATTTTTTATTCATGAAGGTTTTCCGGCAGTAGTTCATTTAGCAGTTAATTTGGAAAATGGACAAAGAGTTTATTTTTATAATAATGAAAATCTCCAAGATCGTTTTAACAATCCTTAATCAACGTCACTTACAGCGTTCTTTGATCTTTGCATAAGCGACGATTTTGCAAAAACCCTTTTATATCACCAAGTTCCTCAGTATTACGTGTGGCAAATAAATTCATTTTCTAGAAGAAAACGTGGGCAAGATGTTGAAGGATATCCCGGTGTAAAAAAATACACAACTTTAGGCCGTGTTTACAACATTCATCCAACTCAAACTGAATGTTTTTATATAAGGATGTTACTGCAATATGTTCGCGGTCCAGTGTCATTTGAACATTTAAGGACCGTGAATGGTGTTATTTTCCAAACTTATTAAGGCGCTTGCAAGGAATTAGGTGTACTGGAGGGAGATGAACATTGGCAAAATACCATGTCCGATGCTGTCATATCCGAGTCAGCTACAAAATTAAGGGAATTATTTACCATCATCCTTATATTTTGCCAACCATCTGACCCCTTAGAGTTATGGAACAAATTTCGTAATGCTTTATGCGAAGATATATTAAGCAGACTGCGTAATGAGAATCAGGATATGACATTAGCATAATGATGATGTATACAATGATGGACTAATCATAATTGAAGATAAAATTCATGAGATTTACGACAAATCCCTAACTGATTTTGGGCTTCCTGCATCAAAAAGAAATTATTCGCTTTTGGACCCGTTAGAAGTAGCATTGCGAAAACCATATGATATAAATGAATAAAATGAGTATATTATTCAAAATGAACCAAGATTAGTTAATGACCATGTGACTGCGTATAATGGTGTTCTGCAAAGTGTTCGTTTTAATGAAGGAAGAATTTTTTTTTGGATGCTCCCGGTGGGACCGGCAAGACCTTCATTACTAATCTTATATTAGCAAAAGTAAGGTCTCAGGGACAGCTAGCCTTAGCAGTAGCGTCGCTGCAACTTTATTAGCAGGTGGACGCACAGCTCATTCCACTTTTAAACTGCCCCTAACTGTTTCTTTAGAGAAAGATAGCGTGTGCTCTATACGTAAAAATGGCCCTTTGGGGAAAGTTTTACAAGATGTCAGTTTAATAGTCTAGGACGAATGTACCATGATCCATAGAGCTCATGTAGAAGCTCTAGACAGAACTCTTAGAGATCTTAGAAGCTGTGATAAAATCATGATTGGGATTACTGTTATGTTTGCTGGAGACTTTCGACAAACTTTATCCGTAATAGTAAGGGGAACTAGAGCAGACATTGTAAAGTCTTGCTTTAAAAGTTCTCCATTATGGAAGTTTGTAAATATTTTAAAATTATCGACAAATTTGCAAGCCCATTTGGGGGAGGTAGTATAACTTTCCCTTCAAAATTACTTTTAGTAGGAGACGGGAAAATACCTCATTTTCAAAATAAAATTGAAATTGACCACGATTTAGGAGTAAGAGTAGGTAACATTGAGGATTTAATATCAAAAGTTTACCCTGACATCAGCGAAATAGAAAATAAAGATCACCAATGGATGTGTCAAAAGGCAATATTGGCGGCGAGAAACAGTAGCGTGGACGAAATCAATGACATAATTTTAAATAAACTTGAAGGAGATATAGTCACATACACATCTATTGATAATGTATTGGATCAAGAAGATGTGGTCCATTACCCACAAGAGTTTCTAAATTCTTTGAACCCAAGTGGCCTTCCTCCACATTCCCTTAAGCTAAAAATAGGCGACCCAATAATTTTACTTAGAAATTTGAAACCACACCTAATTTATGCAACGGGACCCGACTTCAAGTCAAATTTCTTCGCAATAACGTGATCGTTGCAATCGTTTTGACTGGTCCAGCAGTTGGTCAAACAGTACTTTAAGCTATCTTTCGCCGTTACAATTAATAAATCGCAACGGCAAACATCGATGGGGATCGATTTACGCCAAGACTGCTTTTCACATGGCCAATTATATGTCGCGTTGTCAAGATCAGGTTGCGGAGAAAATCAATATGTTCTTCTGCCACCAGAAAATAAAACAAAAAATATAATTTACGCAGAAGTTCTTTGATAACAGAAATTGACGCGTACGAAGATAAAGACGAAGCCCAAAATCACTATTCCACGCGGACGAAGTCGCGGGCACAGCAAGTTGCTTTATATATAGTACATTTTCGATGATATCATCTTTATTATTAGGATCTGCATTGAAAAGTCGAATGTGTTCGTTTAGAGTACCATGTAATCTTTCTTTAAAAACTACCAACTTTGGTTTACCCAAATATTGTATTCTCTGCTTGAGTGCCTTCAGTATCGATACCCAGGTCCTGTCTTCCAGGTTGTAAGCAGTTGCGTATTTCGTAAGTTTAGCTATGCTTGTAAGATACATCGTGCCGCGTTGTGGATACCATATATCAAAATGAACGATATCATTGTGCCTTTATCAAATTTCGCAAGTTTACATATTTCGCAACTGTTACTTGTAATGTAGTTTTGTATTTCTTTCTGAAACTTGGGGAAGTAGTAAACTCTTCTCAATTCTTCATAAACTTCGTTAATAACTCTATAATTATTTTTAATGTGCGTATTTTGTATTAATTGTAAAAGCTTTTCTCTATCAATTATATCTTCTAAGATTGAATGTGCTTTTAACACCTTTAAGCTTTTGTTTCTCGCAAAATATTTAATATACAAAGATTGGAATTCTATGTATAATTCAATATTTTGGCAATAAACTACTGCAAGTCCTTTCGCAGGTAGTTTTTCTCGCAGAAAATCCAAAATGGCATCATTGTTTGTTACTTTAAAGCAGTGTCGAATTTTAGTTTTGAACATAATTTTTGTTGAACAAGAATTCGTATTTGAATTTTGAATGAATAATTGATTTTTAAATAAATTAATTGGTTGTTCGGTTATTTTAATGTAGTCAGTACTATTGCTTTCTGCGCTATGCACTGTGTTAACATCTTAATCGAATAATTCATTTAGATTAATTACTATTTCACTATTTAATGATTCATAATTTAACCTAATTAGGTCGTCTGCGAATACGTTTTCTTTTCCTTTTATATAACGTTATCAAAATCGAACTCATTTAGCTTAATTTTCCATCTTTGGATTTTAGCATTTGGTTCTTTTATATTGTGAAGCCAAACTAATAGACGGTGGTCTGTTTTGATTACAAACCTACGACCGAAAAGATATGGGCGAAAAGATTTAGTTGCCCACACTATGGCTAATAACTCCTTTTCAATTGTGCTGTAATTTTTTTCGTGACCGTTTAAAGTACGGCTGGCAAAAGAAACAGCTTTATTTCCTTGAATAAGTGCGGCTCCTAATGCAAAATTACTCGCATCAGTTATTCCCAAAAATGATTTTATTTCGTTTTTTGTTTTAGGTAAAAGTATTTTTCCTATGGTTTCAAGTTTCTTAGGGTTTGGTTTAATGCCTTCAGTTTCTGTTGAGAGGAATTTGCACTTGTCAACTTGTAATTTCAAATTGGCTTGACCCAAACGTTTAAAAATTTTGTCTATTGCTTCTAAATGTTCTTCTATACTAGTTGAAAAAATCAGAACGTCATCTAAATAAACTAAGCAGATTGAACCAATGTATTCTTTCAATACATGGATAATCAGACGTTGGAAAGTAGCCGGCGCATTACGAAGGCCAAATGGCATACGCAAAAACTCATAATGCCCAGTGGCTTGAAAAAGCTGTTTTTGAAATGTCATCGGGATGTACTTCTATCTGGTGAAATCCCTTGGCTAAATCAAGAGTAGAGAAATATAAACACTTTCCTAGTTTGTCGAATATATCGTCAATATTTAGCATAGGAAATCTGCCTTCAACAGTAATATCGTTTACTTTCTATAGTCAATTACTATACGCCATTTTTGTTCATTGGAAGAATCTAATTTTTTTGGAACGATCCATATTGGACTATTTGAATGCCTAATTATGTTTTGTTTTAACATATTTTCAATCTGGTCATTAACTTCTGCTTTATGTACCTCAGGGTACCTATATAATTTGGAATACACTGGCATATCATGCTTCGTTGGAATTCTATGCTTTATTTCATTGGTAAAAGTTAAATTATCGTTCTTGTAAAATACATGTTTATACTTTTTAATTATATTAGTTAATTTTTCCTTTTCATATTTTTCGAGATGATCTGTTTGGATTTGAGATAATATATCAGGTTTTTCAATTTCGCAATTATAAAAACAGCTATCTTTATAAGCTAATTCATTATAATATTCTTCCTCTTTAGATAAACACATTGTTATTACAGCATTACTTGTAATTAATTGTCTACAAGGTATATTTATTATGCAGTTTAAATTTTGTAAGATATTATTACCTATAAGTCCATCAAAGTTTTCATTGAACGCGTATTCTAAAAATTCGCAATTATAATCTTTTATATTAAATTCACGAAATATGGGAAATTTGCAAAGTTTTGTAATTATTATCTCTCTACCTAATGCTTTTGCTACTACGTTTACATTTTGCTTCAAATTCGGGTGACATATACCAGGGTTAATTATACTGAATTCAGCACCAGTATCAATTATAAATTTTAATTTTTTTATAGGATTATTAATTATTATAAATGGAAGGTTTGATTGCCTGCTATTGGAAAATTTACGTTCGAATTTCCTATTTCCATTGGTTCATCTTGTTGATTATTGTTTCTCATATTAGCTTCTTAAAATCGGCTGTCTAAATTGGTAAACATAATTATTATTATTGCAATTTGGTTCATTTCTATTTGTGTTTTGTGAGTAATTTGTCCGCTTCGTTTGACTAGTAAAATTTGAATTTCCTAGGTTATCATTACATGGATTATAATTTGTATTAGAATAATGTGGATTTTGATATGGATGATTTCCTTGGAAAGGAATTGTTTGGTTATTAGAATTATTGCTAAAGTTAGTTCTTATATTTGTATTCAAATAGTCTCTTTTTGCTGGTCCAAACTGTGTATAATTTTGATGCTTTGCATCTAATATAATTTTAAATGCGTCTTCTAATGTTTCAGGATCTCTGGCGAATATCATAGTACGTGTTGGTTCAGGAAGATGGTCCCTAAAAGTTTTAAGTGAAATTCTATTTACTTCTTCAGTCGTATAAGTAGTGTCGCCATGAGTTAAATTTCTATTATGTATTCTGTTTGCCAGTTTATTTATTTTAAAATAATAATTTTCAATTGTTCCATGTACTCTGCAACTATTTAATTCGTCCATTAAGTGATTAATACATTTTTCGCCAAAATTTTTTGTTAAAATTTCTTTCAAACTATGCCACGAATTTACGTTAGAGTGCCTGTGAATAGCTTCCCTAGTTTTGCCAACACATTTGTTTTTAATATACCCAAAAAGTATATTTTGATTAGTATTATCAAATTCTAGAATAGATGGACGAATATTTTCAACCTGATCTATATAATCTGGCAACTGATTAGTATCACTGCCGTCAAAACTTTCAATATTTTTTATGCAAGTTAAAACTAGGAAAAATCTACTTATTTATAACGCTTCCATAGCTAAATGTTTAATTCAACTTAAGTGTGTAAAAGGGAAACTAATATATTGTTAAAAGAAGAAACGAGAGAAGGTACTAATAAATAAAATAAAACATATTTACATTTATATATATATATATATATATATATATAGGTGTGCCATTTTGAGGCAACCTTTTTTTTCAACTGAAAAACAGGCTCAAAACTTTCGAAATGTGTAAAAAAAAGTCACTCAAAAGATGAGCTCTTAATATTAATATTAAGAGGTGCCTCTTTCAAATTTTCTGTTTTCCATATAAATTACATGGAAAAAAATCATTTTTTTTGTGGTGGTTATTGTACGAAGGTTAATTATATGTGCACGCGATGACTGCAGTAGGGATGGTAAGCTCGATTCCGATTCTACTCGAAAATCGAGTTTTCTCGTAAAATGATCTATTTTTCGAATGTCAAGAATCGATTCTTAATCGACTTCGACTACTGAAGATCGATTCCGAATCTCACCAATATGCAAGAGCACATTCTGTATATTCTTTAGACAACATACGTAGGTACAATATTTTTTTAAAATGACGTTGTTTGGCGCGAAAGAAATAAGGGAATATAATTTTATGCCTACTTTTCAAATAGAGGGAGAAGTGTATAATCTAATAGACAGCCTTCTACCATCATCACGCCAAGTCTATTCTTGCAAATCATCTTCATTCGAGACGCAGATCAGCTGTCGTTACGATCAAACATAGCGCCTTGCAGTTCCTCCAGGAACTACTACTTTTTTTATAAAATGTTCATATAATATAAGAACACACATGTCACATGTTGCTTTGATATATCCGTTATCTTTTAGCCCAGTTGCCACTTGTGCGTGAGCTGTGCAGTCATTTATGTTTTGACTTGAGTAAGAGTACATCGAAAAAATAATTTCAAGGAAAGTTTTGTATTTTCAAGTGACTATTGTGAAAGTAATAATATTTAATTAGTTTGGAGTCTTCATCGTTATTAAAGTTAAATTAAATTAAGTGTTGATAAAAAGTTTAAAAATTTAAATTTAAATTTTATAAAATAAAACTTATATGGTGCCTTGAGGACCCATCAGGTTGGATGACTATACTTCACGTGCTGTAATGTGGGATGCGCTTTTCCCTGCTTGATTCTGAAGTAGCGGATGCTTAACCTTAGAACCGTGACAAAGCTGCACAACTTAATCTCGTGACTTGGGCACTCAGTGCCCAGTAATGTTTTTTTGTATGGAAATTTTGACTTTTAAGAGTTTTTTTTTTTTTTTTGAAAAGCCAATATTTCGCTTGTTTATGCAAATTTGGAAATGAATTAATTTTGAAATAAAATGAATTATGAAACCTTACCTGTATTGCTGGACGCGAGCTCGCCAATGCAGGAAACCGTTTGAAATTGATAAAGTCCATTGCAATTTTAGTTGTAGAATTAATTTTTGTTTTGCATCGGTTTTGTAATTACAACTGCGCTAGCTGCATAGAGAGTTCTTTCAAAAATATTTTACGCTTTTCAGACTTATTGGTGTTCCACATAGACTGACTAAGTTTAAACAGCCTGAACGCTGCAAGCCCAGCAATATCCAGCATATTATAAAATAATGCTATGGGGCAGCGCCAAGAATAATGTCCATGCATGACGAATAGGTGCCAATTTGTCGTATCGTAGTCTCTCAGCATCACTGCTCTGGGCATGTTCGTTTTGTGAAAAAGATCCTTAGCATGAACTAAGTTTGCCTTCTCAGCTCCGGAGTATAAAATTATTGCATTAAAAGCATATAATTCATCCGCATTTTTGTCTTGTCAATATCTTACTTTTTTTTAACTGTTTGATGCATATTAGCCTGTATTACTCTTTTAGCTTTCCTATTCGTTTCAAGAGCAATACTTTCAACAAGAGACACTGTGAGAACGCGTATGAAGGCATCGATTTTAGATCCAAAACTTTCCGTGCATAGTGAAGTTGATTGTCTACGTATTTTCAATGCCAGTTTCGTTCGCCGTTCTTCAGTTTGGCTTGCCTTTGACCTTTGCCTTTTACAGTTTGATTGTTTCTTCCCTGACCACAATATTTTTCTCCACGATTACCCTCAATAGCCGTATTTGACAAATCAAGTTTGCTTTCGTCATTGGCCCTATCTACAGCAGCCTCCTCGTGGATATATTCTTCGAAGCGTGGATCACTAATGGGCTGAGCATTATCATCTCCGTAGTCCGATTGGTCACTGGGTATCGATTCGTGGTCACCACCAAATTTAGGTTCTCTTCCACCATCATCATCATCGCTATCATTAGCATTCAAATAATTTGAAATATTCTTCTCTTCTTTTTCCGTCAATTCACGCCCTCAATTGGCCCAATATATCGCCAATTCTTTACTCATTTCCACAAATTATATTTATCACAACTAAAAATGAACCATTCACTTGAAAATATTACGCGAAACTAATTATAAATACGCAATAATCACCAAAACCGTTAAAAAACTACGCTTCTTCATACAAAATATACGAAGAAATATTATGGGAACTGAGTGCCCCAAGTCACGTATAGCTTACTCACCATATAACTAAAACGCCGTTACTTTCTTATTATTAGAGCTTTATGCCTAAAATTCGGAAAACTTATAACTGAAATTACAGTATATCACTACGCGGAAAACACGATCACTTTGAAAACGTTGAAACCACTCTTGCACTCTGCTACGGGATAGGCAATCATCGCCATAAACTTGTTTCATCAATTGAAACGTTTCGGTAAAAGTTTCACCAATTTTAAAACAAAATTTAATGTTAGCTCTTAATTCGAAGTTCATTTTTGCACCGTCATGTTTACTTTGGAACGCTCCTTGTAGAGTGTCTGTTGGATCAAACAAAATTTCTGATGCTCAAAACAGTAACCAAACCGATTATTGGAAAACTTCGTAAAGTTGTCGTATTAATTTTCACATATTTCATGGCATTGCTATTTTTTCTTTAAGATACAGTGGACCAATCTATCTAATTCAAGATATGTATATTTAACATTAAATATAGCATATCAAAATATCTTTTTTTTACCCAAAAAAAAAAAATTAATACTTAAGCTTAAAATGTTAAATAATTTTAAATTATTTTGTTAATAATGGGTACATTTCAAAAATGGATAAGCATATGTATCTGAACGTTTTATTAAAGAAATTTTTATTTTAAGTTTGCTTAAATCGGCTGTTCATAGCAGCAAAATCAATTTCAAACAGGATACCGACCTAAAATACACATTGTATCTTGTACGTACAGGGTTGTTATGGAAATAAAAATAACTCCGTAGGTCCCGGAATAACTAGACATTAATCCTATTCAAAATATCTGGAACTTTTTGGAAAACCGTATTCGAAAACATCGAATTTCTTCAAAATAAGGCCAAAAAACTGGATCATAGACTTAGTGGGTCAAAATATCCGGAAATAATACTACAAATCGAGTGGGGAGCATACGTCGACGTCTAGGGACAATAATAGCAACAAAATGTAGGTAACTTATGATTTATATAAATTTAATTAGCATTAATTTTGTTTATTTGGGTAAAAAAAAATTTGTATATGCTATATTTAATGTTAAATACTCGTATACATATCTTGAAATGGATGGAAAAAAACCAAAACTTTATTAATTTTAAAACAAATAAACGTGTCGTAATTTAGTAGAACTAGGTGTTTGTAAACTTTATTGGTCCACTACATATGTATATTTATTCCAGCATAACTTTAAAATACTCCAAATATGTTAGTTGAAAAATTGTGGCAGTAGCTTTGTTTCTTTTAAATGGTTATTCAGGATTAGGTATGCTGGTAAGTAGTCTGAATTTAATTCCACGCAGTTTTCCATGATAACAAAGTCCTAGGATGTTTGCCAGATGATGAAAAATTCTATCAGGTCTGGTAAAAATCTTGTATTTTTAGGCAAAAAAGTCGGCTTGTAGACATGAAATTGCATTCAGTTGCCACAGCCAATGGCGAGGTATCGGATTGACAGTTAATCGAAAACTTGCGAGTTTGCGTTTTTAGGAAAATAAAAAATAAATTTGTTTCTAAAACCTGTTGTATCTCCTTTTTATACTCTCGCAACAATGTTGCTAAGGAGAGTATTATAGTTTTGTTCACATAACGGTTGTTTGTAAGTCCTAAAACTAAAAGAGTCAGATATAGGGTTATATATACCAAAGTGATCAGGGTGACGAGTAGAGTCGAAATCCTGTCTGTCCGTCCGTCCGTCCGTCTGTCCGTCCGTCCGTCTGTCCGTCCGTCCGCCCGTGCAAGCTGTAACTTGAGTAAAAATTGAGATATCATGATGAAACTTGGTACATGTATTCCTTGGTTCCATAAGAAGGTTAAGTTCGAAGATGGGCAAAATCGGCTAACTGCTACGCCCACAAAATGGCGGAAACCGAAAACCTATAAAGTGTCATAACTAAGCCATAAATAAAGATTTTAAAGTGAAATTTTACACAAAGGATCGCATTAGGGAGGGGCATATTTGGACGTAATTTTTTTGGAAAAAAGGGCGTGGTCCCGCCCCCTACTAAGTTTTTTGTACATATCTCGGAAACTACTATAGCTATGTCAACCAAACTCTACAGAGTCGTTTTCTTTAGGCATTTCCATATACAGTTCAAAAATGGAAGAAATCGGATAATAACCACGCCCACCTCCCATACAAAGGTTATGTTGAAAATCACTAAAAAAGCGTTAACCGACTAACAAAAAACGTCAGAAACACTAAATTTTACGGAAGAAATTACAGAAGGAAGCTGCACCCAGGCTTTTTTTAAAAATTGAAAATGGGCGTGGCCTCGCCCACTTATGGACCAAAAATCATATCTCAGGAACTACTAGACCGATTTCAATGAAATTCAGTATATAATATTTCCTTAACACCCTGATGACATGTACGAAATATGGGTGAAATCGGTTCACAACCGCGCCTCTTCCAATATAACGCTATTTTGAATTCCATCTGATGCCTTTTCTGCATAATACGAGTATATACATTAGGAACCAATGATGATAGCGGAATAAAACTTTACAAAAATACGGTATTTGAAAAATATGTAAATGACTGATAATGAAATCTCGATTATCACTTTATCATGCGAGAGTATAAAATGTTCGGTGACACCCGAACTTAGCCCTTCCTTACTTGTTTAAGTACACTTTATCAAACTTATTTCCTACTCGCTTATTCTCAATTGAATAATTTTTATTAACTCTCCTTAAGGTCTTTACTTGAGCTAAAAGCGATTCCTAAAAAAGTTGAGTGTGAGAACATACAAGAATAAAAAGGTGCAAATCGATTTTTTTACGATGCTCAATTGGACGGCTAACAGAGCTGAAGAAAAGTCGCGAAGGAATCCACCATATTCGTTGTTATTTAGCAGTAATAACTACAAAACGACTGGTTATATACAGAGGATCGTCCACAAAACGAGAAAAATGGAAGAAGTAAAACAAATAATAAAAATGTAATGTCACATAATTTGCCTGATAGTTTTTCTATGCTCAGGGAAGTATCGGCATGACCAATTTTTGACATACAGACATATCATTGTCAGAGAAGGATTATCACTGAATTTCAATTATATGCCTCCCACGTTGACCGATATTTTCGGTCAAAAGTCAACTCTAGATACTGTGGTCCACTTATTCGGTACTTAGGGTCTTGAACAGCTTAGGTTGGTTTTGGACAATTTTTTGTCATAAGGTGAGAAGTTTAATTCCATTATAATAATTGCTTATTGGTCTGTGTAGGGGGGAAGTAGGCGTGCTTATTGTCCGATTTCGCTCATTACAGCGTTACATAGAAATATGAAAAAATACCACGTACCAAATTTTGTCGAAATCGGTCAGTCGGGTCCCGAAATATGGAATTTCACCAAAAAGTGGGCGGTACCACATCGATTGTCTAATTTTCACAACAGCTCCCACAAAGCTTTCTAATACCATCCCAGCGGCAAATTTTTACATCTCTGACGCATTTAGATTTTGATTTATCGCGCTTTTAGAAGTTTTGAAGAGTACCGTTATATGGATGGATCGATTTCTTCATTTTTCACACTGGCTATAAAACTTTCTATAAGATTTATGTTCAGAAAATTTGGTTATTGTGGCTTAATTGGTTTAGGAGATATATATGTATATTAAACTTGTTAGAGGGCAGGACCACGAACAATTTTTCAAAAAAATTTGCCTTCATGTGCCCTTTGCTACTGCGATCTTCTGTACCAGCAGCTGCAGCTTTATATTTTAATTTAGTGTTTAGTTATGGCTCTTATATATTTTCCGTTAATGGAAGTTTTTGGGCGTGGCAGTGGTCCGAATATGCCATTGTCTTGTACTAGGGAACCAACATACGAAGATTCATTGATATATCTCAATTTTTACTCAAGTTACAGACAGTCTACCTAATTTCAACTTTTCTCGTCAATATGAACATTTATATAAATTAACGAGACGGAGGTTTATTTATTAATTAATTTTATTAGGTCGGCACTATGTGCCTATTTTATTATCTTAAAATTATTTATGTTTTTTTAGCGGCACTATGTGCCTGTCGTGTCTAGTAACTTAAACAGACTGACTACACTGAACTTTAAAGTTTATAATCTTACCTATGCTTGAGCCGGCCTACGTGACCAAAGATGCTTGGTCAGCTAAAAGGGAGAAGACATGGTTGCGCGTGTTTCGCTCGCTTAAGAATTTAGCGGATGCGCGTTTAGCGCAGTTGCACTTTTGGTTGTAATAGGACTCCAAAGTATGCAAACGGTTTGTATAATGTGGGAATGGAATTTATGTAGTAGTTCATAAAATATTTTGTTAACTTATATACATGCTAGCTGACCCCGCAGGCGTTGTTTTGCGTGAAATTATGTGTTTTGAAATGAAAAAAAGTTAAATGTACTATATTTTGTGTTTAAATCATTTACATATTTGCGATTTTTCTAGATTTTTTTCAATGTAGCGCAACTTGATAAACAACATTTTTTGGTTTCTGTTCCGGTGCATAAATGTATAGAGAAAATGGGTTTCGAACTTATAAATACGACACGTATAGCAGGCCGTGTGAAAAACATAGCATTTCCACATCTGTGCCGCACACTATGCGACTATCCTTGTGTCCTGTTGATTGCCATCTCAAATTCAATTTTCACTGGAAACGGAATACGTTTGAACTGAAATGTTAAATCGTTGGAACTCAAAGAAATTCCTTAGAATCGAGCTTTCTGCCACCTAGTATTCGACAGCTGTGTCACAATCAGTCGGTTCCATTACGCAGTTTCGGCGCATGAAGATTGCGAAACATAATAATGACAGACCCAACTTTGAGATGCAAATGATGCGGCCGCATAGTAAGCCTCTCCAAAGAATTTAGAAACTCCACTGGACAATTCACGGCGTCGTTTTCATTGTCAAAATGATCGATCGATTTGTATGAGCGCAAGTCCCCCGGAATTTCACTTTGAATCTTCCAAATTAAGTCATTAACATTAGTATTTTTGGCCAACGTTCGGATAAACATTCCTGATGAGTTCATCTTTCGTTGATGTGAATTGACAAAAGACAGGTGAATTGATATCAAGCCACTGCAGTGCACTGGAAGTATCAACCGGAATTTTCCCATTTCCAACACTTAGCGGATACGATGTAAAATGTCTTCGGCAATGTTATTTTTGTTCGTGTCCTAAGATTGATCAATGCGAAAAGTGTGCGAACTTCAGTGGCATGTGAAGTAGCTATGGCAGCGTTCATGATTTGATTCCAGTGGTAAACATGTTCCAGCAATTGTAATTGCTGGCTTACTTCTCTAAAACTTGCACACACGATACCATTCACAGTAAGCAATGACTCAAATGAAGTTCAACCGCCTACATTAGCAACCGAAGGTAGAAACAATTGTCGTTTTTCGGGTGGGTTGTGTAAATTTGTCCTAATGCATTAGTTGATAACACACCTGAATGTCAATCAACTGGTTGGCCTAACTTTCTGCGTAACTATTTTTTCGACGATGCATTCCATGTATAATATCAAAGCATTTCCGAATAGAGCAATGTTCTCGCAAATGGATCACTGACGAAAGTTGAGAAAAAACTCGTGAATGTTAATTTTGTTGCTGACGGTGTTTCCACTGGCTGTACTTTATTCTCTGGATTGAAATACACTCTTTGGTCATCTCCAAATGAAATGCAAGATGCACAACGGTCGGAAAATGTTCTTGAGTTGCAAAAGTAAATATCTTCCTAGACGTTTTATTGCAGTTCACGTATTAACCGTTTCGTTCAAGACCAATAACCGCCATGCTGCTTCCGTTGGTGACGTACTTACAAACGTATTTTATTGATTTCACCAAACTGCAATACTCAACATTGATATGATTTTTGAATGTGAATTAGACAATAATGGTGAATATAGTACGATCCATGTGTTGTCAACTTCGATATTCACTCCTCTAAATTGAATGGTGAATGTTTTGCCATTGTAGTCTGGTGAGCGACGCCGATAGAGTGGATATCCATCATTTTCAGTTTGCGTTTCCGAAAAAAGCACGTGGATAGTGTTTCGTGCATTTATTGTCAGACATACAAACTGAAGTGGGATTGTGGTGTCTGTAAGGTCTATGAACCATATTGGTTTTCATCACTTCGTATAATACTGGATCTTTCTCTGGATCAGGAATTTCCACAGAAATGATTTCATCAATTTGATCTGGTGTAACCACCATCCGAAGAAGAATGCGTGCGTGCGGCAAACCTCTCTTTTGCCACTCAACAGAGTACATCTAGCATCTAACAGCACCACATATATGTATGTACGTTGCTTCAAGGTAAAGTCTATCAAAACAACGTAAGTGTTGTTTGAAAAGTCGTGCTGTGACATCGTGACGATCGCTTGCTGATTGACCGCGTTTGTCATCACATCCTGGGAGTACTCGGTCATGTGCCCTCGGCTGCCAATGTATGTTGACGACAAAAATAACGCCGAGCGATATTAGCTCGACCTCTTCGTGGCATCGTAACAAACTTCAATCTGTAATTGATCACTTAGTGTGAAACACACGTAACGTTATCATTGAGTAATTTTCAATAACATATCTTTTGAATAGCTGGAATAAAGAAAGCAAACGACAAATTTGAACGATTCAAATAATTGAAAAACAAAACAGAAAAATTTTTGTATAAAAAAAAGTTACTTTTTGGAATTGTCCAATTTTCCGACTTTTCCTATCGAAAAGCAGGGGAAAGTTTAGACCCCGATCCACAGCGAACAACCTCTGAAAATTTCATTAAGATTGGTTCCGTATTAGCGTTACTAACAAACAAACATTCATTCGTTTGTATGGGAAAAAGGGCTCTTTTTAGGGGTTTCCCGGTAATTATTCGAATTTTGAATCTTTGAACCTCAGCGAACATTAAAAAAAAAGAATTGGCCAAACTGGTCCAGACGTTGTTGAGTTATGCGCTTAGCATCACATTTTGCGATTTATTTTTATATTATAGAAGTATACTTACAACACAAAAGCCGTTGTTGGTTGGAGCTCGTGACACGTGTTGAGTACTTTTAAGGCTATGTAAATCATTTGTCTAACTAAAATTTTATTTACTGAACAAATCGTGCTCTTAAAATTAATAATTTTATTATTACAAATAAAATAGTAATAATTAATAGTTAATATGAGAGTTACACTGAAAGAGCAATATGATAATTTTAAACGTTACTATGCGACTCTTATTGCGTGAGTGAAACAGGAAACCGGCTTCAGTCTATGGTATAGTGTGGCATTTCACTCACCAATAAAGGCGCGGCAAATTTGAAAAATCTAAGATTAGTAACGCTAAGCATATATCAGGATTAAACTTTAATAATAAAAATTAATGTTCATTTTTTTTAAAAAAATTTTTAGATTTTTAATCGAAGTATAGTTAAAAACACTATAACTGATCGGTTATCGAGGGGGATGAAAAATGATTATATTACTAAACCGACTATAAAAAGGGGTTGGTAATAAAAAAGTAAAATTTTAGGGTTGTATGCATTTTTTAATGCCACATTATAAAAAAAACAAAAACAAAAAATTTAGTCCAAAAATTAAAAAAAAAAATTTTTAAGGGTATGGAAAATAGATAGTAGCCTATTCTCAGAACTACTGATTACGCATATAATATTGGGTAAAAATAGGTAAAACGTTTCGGAGGAGTACGGAAACTAACATTGTGACATGGAAATTTTATATATTATATTAAATATGTATATATATCTGGATTAGTTTTAGGTGATACGTACAACCGTTAGGTGAACAAAACTATAATAATCTGTAGCAAATGATTGTAAGGGTATAATAAGTTCAGTGACATGCAGCAGTGCAGTGCAGGGGTACAAGAACAATACAAATATATATACATACAAATAAATCTATATGCATTTATAAATACATACATTCGTACATACAAATGGGGCTAAATAATAAAACAAAATATAAAGACTAATTATTTCAAACATATGTTTACCCATAACAAAAAACAAAAACAACAAATTAAACCTAACGTGCGCGAAATCTAAAAATGAAACGCAAATCATAAACAAATAATATTTGGGCGCGAACAGAATAAAAAAACACAAAATACAAACAACAAACGCAACCGGTTCAACCAACGTAAGTATCAGGTGACGACGCCGCCCATTTGGTATCGACAGTGCGAAAGGAACTGGTCGCAGCATGTGATGCAACAATGCGTAGAACATCACATCACAATAAGCTGCGGCTTGTGCATTGGTGGAATGAGGAAATTTCCACTTTCCAGCTTTGTCACTCAGCCAAACGGCGTCTACAGCGTAACCGGAGTGAATCGAATGAAAATCGCCTTAGAGATGAATAAAAAAGCCACAAGAAGCTTCTAAAATCGGCAATTATCCGGAGCAAAAAATCATGTTTTGAGAAGATCTGTGAGGAAGCAAACATTGACCCTTGGGGAACTGCTTACAAAATCTGTATGTCGAGATTTAAAAATAAGCAGCAGCAACCTAGAGATGCCTCTTTTATGGGAAAAGTCGTCGAAACATTGTTCCCGAGACACGACCGGATTTCCTTTGCTAAGCTACGAAACGAAGCTGCAGTTTCACCCCCGTTAGTCACGGAAGAAGAGCTGTTGGCTATAGCTAAGAAAATCAAAAACACCAAAGCGCCTGGGTTGGATGGAATACTCAACAGGGCCTTGAAGGAAGCTATAAGCTCAAAACTTCAACTATAATAAAATTTAAAAAAATACGTTTTTGATGTTAAATTATTACCAATTATTACCATTTCTTCAAAACTACTTTGTAAACCTAGTTATAAGTTACTACAATTGTAAAAAACTTATTTTTTCGACCTGCTCCACTATCACTTAAATTTTCGAGATTCACAATGACTTCTTCGAAACGAGGACGCTAGATAACAGTGATAAAGTACAAGTATTCAATTCATATATTTAGGTGTAGCTAGATTTCTTTTTTCTTTTATATTGGTTTTTATATTTTCAACCATATTTTACAAAGAAGCTGATGCATGGTTTTTATCAGTTCTTCGCCGCCGTTTTTGAATAGCTTGGCCGGCAATCCATCGGCCCCCGCCGATTTGTTGTTCTTCAGGCGGGTAATTGCCCTTCTTCATGGTAGGGCAATGAAATGTCTGCTCCATCGTTATCGATTGGGGAATCGGGTTCGCCTTCTCATGGCGTAGTACTTTCACTGCCATTCAGCAGGCTGGAGAAGTGTTCCCTCCATAATTTTAATATGCTCTGGGCATCGGTCGCTAGACCACCTTTGGGGATTAACATTACCCTGTCAACCACCTTGTCAAGCTCTTTATACTCACGCATTTCGGACTCTTTCTTTTTCCGTCTGCAAATGCGTCTCGCTTCCCTCTACAACTCTCGGTATCTATTCCATCCCGCACGTGTTTTGGTCGATCGTTACTTTGCGAGGTAGACAGTCTGTTTTCTCTTGTTGTCGTACCAGCTGTTTTTTGCATTTTCTGAAAACCAATGGATGCAGTTGCAACTGTACGTAAGGAGCTTGAAATACCGTCCCACAGTTCCCTTATACCGAGTTGTTGACGAGTGCTCTCAGAGAGCAGGAGTGCAAGTCGAGTCGGCTGTTAGTTGTGATTCCAGCTTCTCGACGTCGAACCCTCCTTGTGTTTGTTGGCTTGGGTTTTTTGCTGCACAGAGGCGGTTGCAAATCTCGGCTGCAACAAGGTAGTGGTCCGAGTCGATGTGAGGACCTCGGAGCGCGTGCACATCTAAAACACTGGAGACGTGTCTTCCATCTTTCACAACATGATGGATCTGGTTAGCGGTTTTCGATCCGGAGACAGCCAGGTGGCTTGATTGATTTTCTTATGCTGGAATCTAATACAACAGATAACCATATTTCGGGCCCCGGCGAAGGCGATTAGCCTCGATCCATTTGGGGATGTTTCGTCGTCGTAGTGCCAAAGATACCTTATTTGCCCACCTTGGTGTTAAAGTCGCCAGGCACGATTTTGATAGCGTGGCGGGGGCAGCTCCCATAGGTGCGCTCCAAGCGCCCATAGAAGGCATCTTTGATCACATCATCCTTCTCTTCCGTTGGGGCATGGGCGCAAATCATCGATATGTTGAAGAACCTCGCTTTGATGCGGATTGTGGCTAGACGTTCATTCACCGTAGTGAATGATAGTACTCGGCGACGGAGTCTCTCTCCCACCACGAATTCCACACTAAACTTGCGCTCCTTTATATGGCCACTGTAGTAAATGCCACACGGACATACTCGCCTCAGTCCTTGTCCGGCCATCGCATTTCTTGGACGGCGGTGATATCAGCCTTTATTTTCACGAGGACATCAACCAGCTGGCCAGCGGCACCTTCCCAATTAAGGGTCCGGACATTCCAGGTACATGCCCTTATATCGTAGTCCTTATTTCGTTTGCCATGGTCGTCATAAAAAGAGGGGTCTCTCATCTGAGGCTGGTTGTTATTTTTCATTGCGGGTGTTTTTTTACGTGGCGGATCCCAAACCCAGCCCACAACCCTATGTAGGGGATATTTCGCATTCTCACTTTAGCTCGCCTTCAAACGAATGTTCTTAGGCTACCCAGAGGATATTGGTCGAAGATCGGAAGTCGTGAACTGCTTGAGTCATATGTAAAAGAATCGTTTCTGGCCACTCCCAAGTGAATGGCGATCAGAGAACTTTCCTCACTTGCGTGAACCTCTACACATGACTCCATTCTTGATGTAGAGTTATATATGTATATATAAATGATCGGGGTGACAAGAAAAGTTAAAATTCTGGTCCGTCCGTGTAAGCTCTGACAAGAAAAGTTGAAATTCCGGTCCGTCCGTGTAAGCTGTAACTTGAGTAAAAATTGAGATATCATGATAAAACTTGGTATGTAGGTTTCTTAGTACAGAGCAAGTTCGAGTTCGCAAAAAGGCATAATTGGTACGCCCACAAATCGCCATTAATCGAAAACTTATAAATTGCCATAACTAAGCACAAAAATAATATGTAAAACTCTTGTTTGGCTCAGGGAATTGCAGTGCCCAGGGACATATGTGAGAAAAAAGATATGAAGAAGTGGGCGTGGCCCCGCCCTCTAATAAGTTACTTGTATATATCTCCTAAACCACTAAAGCTACAACAACCAAATTCGCTCAGCACGAATATTGTAATGACTCCTACACATAATGAACGAAATCGGAAAACCCCGTTCACTCCCCTTATAACGGTACTGTTGAAAACTAAAAATCCCATATCTCGGGACTCGACTTCCCGATTTCGACAAAATTTGGCATGTGGTATTCTTTTCATGTTTCTATGTCTGGTAGTGAAAATCAGTGAATTCGAACAATTAACACGAAATTAAGGAATAATCCTTCTCTTATAATGGTATGTCTATGTGGCCAAATAGCCTCCATATACCTAATAATATATAAAGATTTTCGAACTTCGTGCTGACTTTGTACCGTATATATATGCCAATATGTGAGTTTTCCAAATGAAAATAAGAGAGCACGTTTTGTTCATAACAGTGTATCTTTGTGCCTGAGATAGATAAATTTGAGCGAAAACTTGGCTTAGCCTCTAAATAACTAATATTGTTTTTACACCTTAAAGTATTTCCCTGACTTTGGTTTTTGTAAGTTGCAAGAGTATAAAATGTTCGATTGCACCCGAACTTAGCCCTTCCTTACTAGTTAAATATTACTTACCTACGGCTAAAAGTGCTACTAACACGTTAAGCCGGACACATTGCGTTTGCGCAACGTTTCGGATTTCGGATACATATGTATAACTTAACTGTTACTTATTGTTCAAAAATTGGTTACCCTAAAATATGGTGTACTATATATATTTTTCCAATTATTTTAAATTTAAATATATTATTTTAAGAATTCGGAATTTTTTTGCCGCTTTTTATAATCGATTAAAACAAGAAAAAAATTTTGCATCCACTTCTTGTTGTACTGTACGCTTAAAATTTTCAAATAAATTGCGAAGTTATGTAATTAAAGTTTTGTTTTTCAACGTTAAGACTTAACACTACAAATTTTCGTTCAAGTGGGAACACTTTAAACATTTGACAGCGAGCAGTTGTTTCCATTTATTTACACATTCTTTGCTGCCGAAGTGTAATATTATATTAATTCGTTGCAATATGCTTTCGAAGAGATATTTTTCAAAAAGGAATATAGAAAACATAATTAATGATTTAGATGAGAAAGATGAAGTGGTAAGTAATATATGGTGTTCT
Organism: Bactrocera neohumeralis; assembly: GCF_024586455.1. Classification (NCBI taxonomy): domain Eukaryota; kingdom Metazoa; phylum Arthropoda; class Insecta; order Diptera; family Tephritidae; genus Bactrocera; species Bactrocera neohumeralis. The sequence goes on from NW_026089622.1 coordinate 26,510,896, forward strand.
AATCAACGTTTGTTTGAAATAAATTATGTAAATAGTCCCGAATTTTTTAATATTGAAACTAAAGCAACACTAAATTATTTTTTTTATTCGAAATGAAGTGAGAGAGTTCAAGTTACTATACATATATAAATAGCAACAACACAATGACCCACGATTGATTTGATCGGTTGAAGAAATATTTTCAAGTTTGACAGTAGAAAGCTCTGGTGGTTCAAATATTACTATAAAACTAAAATAACTCATCGCAGATCTAGCGATAATGCTTTCGACAAAAATAATAAAGTAGTAACGGAACGATGGAACCATAATCGTGTCGTAACAGAAGAAACTAGTTGTCATCCAAATTGCTTTAAACAATAAATAAAAACATATTTTCCTTCACTTTTATTATGATGATAATAAAAATGAAATAAATTAATGGCAGCAAAAAAAGTTAAAATCAATTGAAATTTAAAAATGTGTGTATCATTAAAAGCTTCTACTTGTAAGATACAGTGGGTGAAGCAAGGAATTTCTTACATATCCGTTTTCTTAATTGAGCCTTTAGCTTATCATTGACAACGCTGAAACAGTTCAAAACGCACATATAAGTACATACATATATAAGTTACATACGAACCACTTTTAACGAAATATAAAATACACGCATTCATGAGCATTAAGTTATACAATGAACACGTACGGAAGGGCTACGTTCGGCTGAAATGGAATCAAAGCCACGGATATAGTACTTTAGGTTATAAAACGTCAACCAGAGGATTGGAATCCAGGAAATGTTGTATATAAATGTACTACACATATTCATACTCATTTGGATGGAGTCATTTGTAGAAGTTCACGAAAGTGAAGAAAGTTCTCTGAGCGCCATTCACATAATAGTGGATAGAAACGAATATTTTACATATGTCTCAAGCAGCTCACGGATTCTGGTCTTTGATGATATCCTCTGGTAGTAGCCAAAATTTGAAGGCGACCAAAAGTGCGAAGGCGAAACGTCCCCTCCCCAGGGTTGTGGGCTGTGTTTGGTACCCGCTACGTAAAAACCAATGAAAAGGAAACAACGGCCCCCGATAAGTTACCCCTGGAACCTGGAATATTCGGTCCTTTAATTGGGAAGGGGCCGCTGCCCAGCTGGTTGATGTCCTCGTTAGAGTAAACGTCCCAGAAATGGGATGGACGGGACAAGGACTGAGGCGAGTAGGTCCTTGTGACATTTACGTGGTGGAAGAGAGACTCCGTCAACGAGTACTGTTGTTCATCTCGGTGCATAAACGTCTAGCCACAATCCGCATCGAAGCGATGTTCTTCAATATATGGCTGATTTGCGTCCACACCCCATGAAAGAGAAGGACGATGCGAACAAAGACGAATTCTATGAACGCTTGGAGTGCACCCATGAGATGTCTAAGTTGTTCTTGGTAACTGGTTATCTCGCAACGTTACAATCGACCCAAACACGTGCAGGATGAGATAAATACCGAGAGTTGAAGAGGGAAGCGAAACGCATTTGCAGACAGAAAACGAGAGAGGCCGAAATGTGTGAGTATAAAGAGCTTGAAAAGCTGGCCGACAGAGGTACTGCTCGAAAATTCTACGAAAAGATGCGGCAACTAACAAAAGGTTTCAAGACCGGAGCATTCTCTTGTAGAACCCCTAGATGTGATCTTTTGACGGATGCCCAGAGTACACTAAAATTAGGAGGAATTAAATTCCAGAAGATGGGGAACCCGATTCCCTAATCGTTGACGATGGAGCAGAAGTTCAATTTCTCGACTATGTAGAAGTTCGAATGCCAATTACCCGTCGGAAGAACAACAAAGAGGGGGGATCAAGCTACTCAAATACGGCTGCGTTGATAAGGAGCATGCAACAACTTCTTTGTAAAATTTTGTCCGACGAAAGCATGTCCAACGATTGGAATTGAAGTGTGCTCTGCCCAACCCACAAAAAAGGAAACCGCACGTCAACTACCGTGGGATAAGCCTCCTTAACATCGCGTATAAGGTTCTATCGAGTGTATGGTGTGAAAGATTAAAGCCCACCGTCAACAAAATGTTTAAACCATAATAAGTATGACTTTAGGCCTGGAAAATCAAAAACTGACGAAATTTTCACCATGCGCCAAATCTTCGAAAAAAAACTTGATAAGAGAATCAGAAGCTGCTTTGGACAGCAAGAAAAGGAGCTGCCTCTATGCCGGTATGTTTGAGTTTGGTAACCCTGCAAAACACTTACGTCTGGGTAAACTGACGTTGAGCAATACCAAAAACTTCATCAGGATCAGGAAGCAGCTTTCCGAACAGTTCGATAGCAAACGAGGTTTCAGAAAAATCGACTCAATATCGTGCGACTTCTTCAATCTACTGCTGGAGAACATTATTCAAGCTGCAGAACATAATCAAACAGGTACAATCTTTTATAAGAGTGTACAGTTGCTGGCATACGCCGATAAGATTGATAACATTGGCCTCAACATTCGCGCCATTAGTTCTGATTTCTCAAGACTAGATAAGGAAGCAAAGCAATTGGGTCTGGTTGTGAATGAGGGCAAGAAGAAATATATCCTGTCATCAAACCAACAGTCGTCGAACTTGCGACTTTACCCTCACGTCGCCGTCATAACTTTGAAGTCGTATATAATTTCGTCTCTCTTAGAACCATTATTAACATGATAACATTGATAGCCTTCAACCCCAACGCAGAATAACTCTTACCAACAGGTGCTACTTCGAACTGAGGCAATTGAGAAGTAAAGTCCTCTCTCGACGAACTAAAGTTAAACTCTATAAGTCACTCATTATTTCCGTCCTGTTATATGGTGCAGAGGCTTGAACGATGACAACAAGTGATGAGTTTTCGAGAGAAAGGTTTGCGAAAGATTTTTGGTCCTTTGCGCATTACACACGGCGAATATCGAATTCGATGAAACAATGAGCTGTATGAACCAAACGGTGATATTGACATAGTTCAGGGAATTAAGGAACAGCGGTTACGCTGGCTAGGTCATGTCCCCCGAAGGGATGAAAATGCTCCAAAATATTCAACGCAGTACACGCCAGGGGAAGCAGTGGAAGAGGAAGACCACCACTTCGTTGGAGAGATCAGGTGGAGAAGGACCTGGCTGCACGTGGTACCTTGTTACCTTGGTGCCAAATTGCTCGGCTATAACCGCGTAAGCCAGAAGAAGTATAACTCATATATTGACCGATATCTTCGGTATAAGGTTTGATAGAAAAAAAATCATTATATTTATTATACATATGTGAATTGGGTTATTATCGACCGAATTTTAGCTAGTAACTATTATCATGCCACATATGAAAAAAGTATTCCCTGGGTTTTTTTAAGGAACCTTACATACAATAACATGTCATATGGAGTAAAGTCAGTCTAATGTTCGAAAATCCTAATATGAGTTATGTAGAAGCTAATTCAAGTTTTCGCCCAATCTTGTATATTTTAATCAAAAGGATGCACTGTTATGGGAAAAACGCAGTCAGTAGTTTTCATTGAGATAATTCAATTATTGGCCGCTATATGCAGTTTGAAGTTACTCAGAAGTTCAAAAATCTTCATATAAGTATTGACCCGATTCAACCCACTTTTGATACACAAGGATACTATTGTCAGGAAATAATTCCCCCTGAATTTAAATTATATATCTCGCACATTTACCGATATTTTCGGTCAAAACCCTTATATACTGGAGTCCACAGATTAGTTATCTATGCTCTTTAACAGTTTACTTGGATTTGCACAACTTTTGGTCTAAAGATGTTATAATTTAAAGGAATTATTAGTGCAAAATTTTATCCCGTCATATCATGTCATACCCCCAATAATCTTTTTATACAAAAATTAAGAAACGAGAGAACATCGAGAACCGCCACAAGAAATTTAATGTCTACAAAACTCACATTTTTCATAAACATATGTACATTTGCATTTATAATATATAAGCACAGCGTATCGATGTAACCAAAACCCAATAACCCATTACAGATACGATTTATTTGTATCATTTAAATCTGATCTTCATTTAAAAAAGGCGTGCATGGGAGTACGTGTTGTTTTATTTAAGCAAATTATAATGTTGCCTTAGTCTACAAGACAGATCAACACATAAACATAACTTATATACATACAATATGTAAGTATGTATTTGAAGTGATTTGACTATAATTCACATTCTGCTGCGGCTGCTTATTTTTGTCACTTTAATTTTTTCCTCTTAGACCACATTTCATACATATATTTGATGCTAGTATTTTTAATTTTTATTACTGGTTTATTTTATTAATTTTAACTTTTTCTTCTTAGCACACGATATATGAAGAAAAGTACCTGTAATAAGACGTCAATTAATGTAATTTATTTTCAACACCAACTGCAAAATTAATCATCAAATTTAACGCCTGGCCAAGCAATGGCAACTTATGCAGATACTGATATACAAATGTATAGTATCCTTTACACTCCCTGTTCTTTTCATATCGACGTTAATATCAGTTTCCCAACAAGATGGAGGTAACACATATGTACATATCACAAATGCAATTACACTTTTCCAGGTGTTTCGCAACACATGTAAATTCACTGCTTTATATATTTATATGTAATCACAAAGCTAGAAACTATCGATAATCAAGCATTTCGGAATATTAATTAGTCAGGAAGAATAGTTAATAATAGGGGAAAGCGCCGGGAAAAGCGCAATTAAGGATAATTTTGACCACAGATAAAGATTTGGCGTTTCAACAAGTAATCTGATAACTATTTTGATGACGAATACTTCTTATAAATATAACTACAGTGTTCAAAAATATTTATAGATGAAAATCAAGACGAAACTTTAACAAAGGCACGCCTTCTGATTTGTGTTTTGTTTTTATATAATAACTAAAACTTTTATTATTGGATATTAATAAGCCCAGAAAGACTCGCAAATGCTTTCTTCGGAGATTTAACCGTTGCCTGGGATACTAATCCCTAATAAATTTTGTGAAGATATCTTGTCTAATACAATCCAAACAAGAATTTGATTTTGACCGGTCTACACTTCCGAAAAAAATGAATATAGATCCAAGCAACACCAAAAATTCTGCTAACAGAACCGCCCAAGAATCCACTGAAGAGGAAAAATTATGGAATTAAGTTTACTGGCAACGTGATATCACACGATATCTAATTAAGTATAGTGTCGTTTAATACTTTATTAAGTATAATAAAGTTAGACTTCTCTTCTTCTTAATTGGCGTAGACACCGCTTACGAGATTATAGCCGAGTTAACAACAGCACGCCAGTCGTTTCTTCTTAGCGCCAATTGGATATTCCAAGCGAAGCCAGGCTCTTATCCACTTGGTCCTTCCAACGGAGTGGAGGTCTTCCTCTTCCTCTGCTTCCCCCGGCGGGTAGTGCGTCGAGTACTTTCAGAGCTGGAGTGTTCTCATCCATCCGGACAACATGACCTAGCCAGCGTAGCCGCTGTCTTTTAATTCGCTGAACTGTGTCAATGTCGTCGTATATCTCGTATAGGCTCATCGTTCCATCGAATGCGATATTCGCCGTGGCCAATGCTCAAAGGAACACAAATCTTTCGCAGAACATTTCTCTCGAAAACTCGTAACGTCGACTCATCGGTTGCAGTCTTCGTCCAAGCCTCTGCACCATATAGCAGTACGGGAATTATGAGTGACTTATAGAGTTTGGCTTTTGTTCGTCGAGAGAGGACTTTACTTTTCAATTGCCTACTCAGTCCGAAGTAGCACCTGTTGGCAATAGCAATCCTGCGTCGAATTTCTAGGCTGACATTGTTGGTGGTGTTAATACTGGTTCCTAAATAGACGAAATTATCTACAACTTCAAAGTTATGACTGTCAACAGTGACGCGAAAGCCAAGTCGCGAGTGCGACGACTGTTTGTTTGATGACAGGAGATATTTCGTTTTGCCCTCGTTCACTGCCAGATCTATTTTCTGTGCTTCCTTGTCCAGCCTGGAGAAAGCAGAACTAACGGCGTGGGTGTTGAGGCCGATGATATCAATATCATCGGCATACGCCAGCAGCTGTACACTCTTATAGAAGATGATACCTTCTCTATTTAGTTCTGCAGCTCGAACTTTTTCTCCAGAAACAGGTTGAAGAAGTCGCACGATAGGGATTCCCCTTGTCTGAAACCTCGTTTGGTATCGAACGGATCGGAGAGGTCCTTCCCGATCTTGACGGAGCTTTTGGTGTTACTCAACGTCAGCTTACACAGCCGTATTAGATTTGCGGGGATACAAAATTCAGACATCGCGGCATAAAGGCAGCTCCTTTTCGTGCTGTCGAAAGCAGCTTTGAAATCGACGAAGAGGTGGTGTGTGTCGATTCTCTTTCCCGGGTCTTTACTAAGACTTAGCGCATGGTGAATATCTGGTCGGTTGTTGATTTGCCAGGTCTAAAGCTACACTGATAAGGTCCGATCAGTTTGTTGACGGTGGGCTTTAATCTTTCACACAATACGCTCGTTAGAACCTTATTTGCGATGTTGAGTAGGCTTATCCCAAGGTAGTTGGCGAAGATTGTGGGGTCTCCTTTTTATGGATTGGGCAGAGCACACTTAAATTCCAATCGTTGGGCATGCTTTCGTCCGACCATATTTTACAAAGAAGCTGATGCATGCTCTTTATCAGTTCTTTGCCGCCGGGTTTGAATAGCTCGGCCGGTATTCCATCGCTCCCCGCCGCTTTGTTGTTCTTCAGGCGGGTAATTGCTATTCGAACTTCTTCATGGTCGGGCAATGGAACGTCTGCTCCATCGTCATCGATTGGGGAATCGGGTTCGCCTTCTCCTGGCGTTGTGCGTTCACTACCATTCAGCAGGCTGGAGAAGTGTTCCCTCCATAATTTAATTATGCTCCGGGCATCAGTGACTAGATCACCTTTGGGGGTTCTGCAAGAGTATGCTCCGGTCTTGAAACCTTCTGTAATCCGCCGCCTTTTTTCGTAGAATTTTCGAGTATTACCACTGTCGGTCAGCTTATCAAGCTCTTCATACTCACACATTTCGGCCTCTTTCTTCTCTCGGTATCTATCCCATCCCGCACGTGTAGTGGTCGATCGTAACGTTGCGAGGTAGGCAGCTTGTTTTCTCTCCGCTGCGACACGGCACTCCTCGTCGTACCAGCTGTTCTTTTGCACTCTCCGAAAACCAATGGTTTCGGTTTCAGCTGTACGTAAGAAGTTTGAAATGCCGTCCCACAGTTCCCTTATGCCGAGTTGTTGACGAGTGCTCTCAGAGAGCAGCAGTGCAAGCATAGTAGCAAATCGTTCGGCTGTCTGTTGTGATTGCTGCTTCTCGAATTCGAACCTTCCTTGTGTTTTTTGAGGCGGGTACGAATCTCGGATGCAACAAGATAGTGGTCCGAGTCGATGTTAGGACCTCGGAGCGCACGCACATCTAAAACACTGGAGACGTGTCTTCCATCTTTCACAACATGATCGATCTGGTTGGTAGTTTTTCGATCCGGAGACAGCCAGGTAGCTTGATGAGTCTTCTTATGCTGGAATCTAGTACCACAGATAACCATATTTCGAGCTCCGGCGAAGTCGATCAGCCTCAACCCATTTGGGAATGTTCCCTCGTGGAGGCTGAATTTACCGACCGTAGGGCCAAAGATACCTTCTTTGCCCACCCTGGCGTTAAAGTTGCCAAGACGACTTCGACATCGTGGTGGAGGCAGCTCTTATAAGTTCACTCCAAGTGCTCTTGTCCCGTCCATCGCATTTCTTGGACGGCGGTGATGTCAGCCTTCATTTTCACGAGGACATCAACCAGCTGGGCAACGACACCTTCTCAATTAAGGGACCGGACATTCCAGGTGCATGCCCTGATATCGTAGTCCTTATTTCGTTTTCTGTGGTCGTCATAAAAAGGGGGTCTCTCATCCGAGGCTGGTTATAACTATTCACTGGGGGTGTTGTTTTACGTGGCGAGTCCCAAACCCAGCGCACAACCCTATGTAGGTGATATTTCGCATTCTCACTTTAGCTCGCCTTCAAACGGATGTTCTTAGGATACCCAAAGGATACTTGGTCGAAGATCGGAAGTCGTGAACTGCTTGAGTCATATGCAAAAGAATCGTTTCTGGCCACTCCCAAGTGAATGGCGATCAGAGAACTTTTCTCTCTTGCGTGAACTTCTACACATGACTCCATCCTCCTCTTAGACTTAAAGCTTAATAAGATTATAAAATTACTTCTATACATTTCTTCGTGATTATGCGGTAAAAAATGGGGTTACCTTTTAATATTTACTTTCAAATATTAAGATGCGTTTATATTTATTTATTATTGATGTTAAACATCTATAGGCTCGGGTAAACATGATTGTCGCCGTGGCGATACAGGCCGTGGTTAGGATCACCACGCTTTATTATTATTATTAGGGAATTCCCGAGAGTCAGGAGCAAATAAATAATACCCAACGATTACCCTCCTCCCACCCAACCGACGCGAGGGGCGCAATCCGCGAACGAGCGGAATTAACCGAGTCATAAAAGGCAAGAGAGTTTTAAGCGTTGCGATCTTAAGCTGCTCAGCTACAGAAACAAAAATTTCAACAGCCGAAATGAAGAATTAGATTAAAGTTTATAATTATTAAATGTTACTTGTTAAGAGTAAATAAAATAATTTTTTTATGGTAAAGAGTGAGTCTGTTAGATCAAATGTGCTGGAATGAAAATTGAAATCATGACATAAACGGCGGAATGGTTCGTTTAACTCAAAATTTGTTCTAGAAAATTTTAAAAGTAAGGGTCTAAACAGCCTGGTAGGGCGAGCGGGAACGTTAAAATTAATATCAGATAAGAGGGATGGGCTACAGACTGACCCATTCATGAGTTTTACAAGAAATATAATACCAAGCATCTCCCTACGACTAGCGAGTGTCGGGAGATTTATAAGTTTTAAACGGTTAATGTAAGGGGGAAGATTTAAACTGGAATCCCAATGCAAATGATTTAAGGCAAAAAGTAAAAAATGTTTTTGAACGGACTCTAACTTATCCCAATGGACTTGGTAACTAGGGTTCCAAACCACAGAAGCATACTCCAATATAGGCCTCACCAGAGATGTAAAAAGAATTTTTGTGGTAAGCGGATCTCTAAATTCTTTAGACCAACGTTTAACAAAACTAAGAGCGCCTTTAGCTTTAAAAACCGTGGAAGATACGTGAAGATTAAAATTGAGTTTGGGGTCCATAGTTACTCCCAGATCAACAAAACTGCATACTTGCTCCAACCTAAAGTTTTGTATTGCGTATGAGGTAGGGTCTACAGCTCTACGTGAAAAGCACATCGTTTTACATTTTTTAAGGTTCAATGGCATGTCATTTCTATCACACCAAGAAACTAGGTTGTTTAAGTCTGTTTGCAACTGACATCTTTCGCTGTTTGAAGTATATGTTTAAAAAAGTTTTACATCGTCAGCATATAATAAAACTTTTGAAAACTTAACAACAGATGATATGTCGTTAATAAATAACAAGAACAGAATTGGACCAAGATGGCTACCTTGAGGAACGCCTGTAGGAACATTGATTATGTCAGAAAAAGTATCCTTAAATATGACTTGTTGAATTCTATTACTAAGATAAGAAGCAACCCATTTTAGAAATATTGGTTGAAAACCAAGAAGATCAAGTTTAATCAAAAGAATTGAATGGTTTACTTTATCAAAAGCTTTACTAAAATCTGTATATATAACATCAGTATTCTTATTCTCGTTGATACATGTGATACAAATTCAAGCAAATTAGTTGTGGTAGATTTCCCTTTACGAAAACCGTGCTGAGAACAAGAAATTAGTGGAGAGATCCGGAAGGTTATGTCGTCTGTTATAATTGCTTCAAAAAGTTTAGGTATTGCAGACAACTTGCTATTCCCCTATAGTTTTCAATAAATGACCTAAATCCACTCTTATGCAAAGGAATTATAAATGACTTTTTCCATATGGATGGAAATAAGCCTTGCTTAAGAGATGAGTTAAATAGTTTTGTTAGGGGTTGGTATATATATTTGGCACATTTCTTAAGAAAGCATGAGGGAATCATATCTGGGCCGTAATTGTATGATTGTTCTAACATATTTAACTGATTTAAGACGTCTGCTTCGGAAATGGTAGGTGCGTTAATGACAGAAATCGGACATAACTTGTGCTGATGCGGAACATTTTGTGGAGTTTTTGAAGAGTAATTGGACCTAAAGAATTCAGCGAACATATTAGAAATGGTGTGATTGTCACTGGACATACTAGACTTATATTTCATAGCGGACGGAAAATTAGAAATCCTGCGTTTGGAGTTGACGAAACCATAAAACAATTTTGGATTACGTATAATATTATTTTTTACTTTATTTATATAATTACTATAACATATTTTGTTAAGTTCAGCAAATTGTCGACGCAATTTAGAATATTTTGAATAGTTAGCAACTAAACCAGTTTTTTTAAAAAGTTTAAAAGCACGAGATATTCTATTTTTTAATTTACATAATTCTTTCGAAAACTATAAATTAGAACTAAATAGGGCACACTTTTTTTCAGGCAACAATTAATTTTTCTAAGTCATCACTCACACAGAGTAGAGTTCAAAGTTTTTGTTTAAATTAAGTACTTAAAAAATTAATTTTGTTAAACGATTATCGATATTTTGTGAAAATTCTATGGTTACATCGCTAAGTTTTACGAAAAATATGATTTATTATGTTTATTAGCCATCAATTTGTAATATAAGATGAAAAATTGTGGAAATCATTTTTTATAATTTTCTGTTGGACTTTAATACGAACAACTTTGAATGAGTTGACTCAGCCAAAAAATGTTCTAGACCTTTTTTGTAGATCGTTAAATTTCCTATAAGAATAAGTGTTGATTCTTGCTTTCCAAATATTTGTTTGTGTTCATTAAATATCCAAACAAAAAAAAAAACAAAATTTCCTGTGTTATTTATATGGGAAATCAAAAATGTCGATGAGGCACCTCTTAATATTAATATTAAGAGCTCAGGTCTTGCCAGAACTTGTTTTTAGTCATGTCGGATGAGATTTTCATGGTAACTAAGAGAAAAAAAAATAAAAACTATTTGTGGCCCACCTTAATATACATATATATGTATATTTTTACGCGGCTTGCAAAATTCTGTGTCGATATGTATGCAAGCTCATATCAGAGATAAAAAGATGTCCAACTCCTAAACTAATCGAGTTCAGTAGGTTTTGACGTTTAGCAATTGGAAAAGAGGGACGACCAGATTAAAATTATTATTCGAATGGAGACATTTTTCATTTTTTTGTCTCCATTTGTAGCGGCCGTTAGTTTGAAGAACAGCGAATGCGAAACAGTACGCAGATTGAAAGATGTGAGTATATTTTAACTTTTATTAAATAAATTTGCACATATTTAATACTTTTTTATTTATTTTCCAGACAAAATGCCGAAAACAACCAGCAGTTGGAAGAAATGTGTTTATTCATTCATTTATTCATTTATGAACGCCAATCGGCAATATACAGTAAAAAGGAATAATAATGTTATTATTAATATTAATATTGCAAGAATAAATTAAGTCGGTATATCAGAGAAAATGAAATATAATACAAAGAATTCAAAAAAATGCAATCCGAGTTTTAGCTATTGTGGCGGTCGTACAGATGTCTTCTCAGGTTAAAGTTGAAGGAATGGATGGAACCTCCGAAGAACTGGATCTGAGGAGTCATGTCATTGACGTAATTAGCTATCCTGTTACTGGGACCATGTATGACATAATTTTTAGTTGATTTGGTTGTTCTAATAAAGCGGTTGCGCCTGAGACTTGGGCCGTCTGTGATCATTTTAAAGCTGTCTTGTACCTCCGGAGCATCGATGAAACCATTTATTACTTTATAAAAGAACATTAAGTCCGCCAGTTTACGCCGAATCAAAAGAGGGTTAATCAGGAACTGCTTCATTGCATCCTCCACTGCTGCTGTTGATGTTTGCCAAGTTATAAAGAAAGACAGTGACTTGCAGAATTTTTTCTGAATTTTTTCAAGTCTATTGACTTGAATATCAGTAAATGGTGACCATATTACCGTCCCATATTCTAAGATGGGAAGAACTAGCGTCGTAAAGAGTTTAACCAGAGTGGACGCATTACTGAAGTCTTTAGCTGCTCTAATGATAAGTCCAAGCACTTTGTAAGCCTGTAAGGCGATTTTATCAATGTGTTTGTTGAAAGTTAACTTATTATCTATATTTATCCCGAGATCTTTAGTTTCGATGACTTCCTGAAGTTTTTGACCGTTTATTGGGTAGTTCATGACTTCAAGTGAGCGTGCTCTTGAGAAGGACATTACAGCGCACTTAGTGATATTTAAGTATAATTTATTGGTATTACACCAGGTGTTTAGAGTATCTAAGTCATGCTGCAAACCGATTTTATCTTGTTCATCATGTATCGTCCTGAAGATTTTAAGGTCGTCCGCGTACAGCAAGTATTCCGACTTGAAATGTTTACCAATATCATTAACAAATATATTGAATAACAAAGGACCTAGATGTGAACCTTGAGGGACTCCAGACAGCACATCGTATTCTTTTGACAGATGACCATCAACTCTGACCTGGAGATGTCTGTTAACTAGGTAAGAATGGAACCATTTGAGTGCCGTGCCGTTTACACCATAGTTTTTGAGTTTCATCAATAATGTATCATGGTCAACTTTGTCGAATGCCTTACTGAAGTCAGTGTACACTGCATGAACACTAGTACCAGCATTCATAGACTCAAGTATGTAATTAATATAAACAAACAGATTGGTTGTTGTGGATCTTCTGCCAACAAACCCATGCTGACGGGTGATGATAATATCCTTGAATGACGCTGCCAGTTGTGCTAAGACTACTTTTTCAAAGAGCTTTGCTAGTGACGATTGGATGCAAATTGGACGGTAGTTTTTGACATAAGATCTATGTCCAGATTTGTGTATTGGGCAGACGTATGATTTTTTCCAACATGTTGGGAAAATTCCTTGTGATAGCGATTTACTAAATATATGAGATATTGGCTCACAGAGTCCTACCGCACAACCTCGAAGGAAAATATTTGGTAGTCCATCGGGGCCTGCGCCTTTATTTATATCAAGTAATGTTAGCTGTTTGAAGACGACGTCAAAGGTAGCATCCATGTCGGATAAGTTGCAGTTTGTTCCGAAATTGCCGTCATGATTAGTTGGAGCTGCATGTACGGCCTCTGAATCTTGTGTGTATTCAGCATCAGAGGATGTATAGGTACCCTCAAAGAAAGATGCAAATAAGTTACTAATATCTTCTCCAGTGTTCGCTGTTGAATTGTTCCAATGTACTTTCGCCGGTATCTCTGTATTATTTTTTTTCTTGTTCTTGATGAATTTCCAGAAGGCTTGGGTGTCTGTCTTGATGGAGTCTTCCACCTGGATCACATAATTCCGGTAACATCTAGCACTTAATACTTTACACTCGTGTCTTAAACTGGTGAACCTATTATAGTTGAGTCTTGTGCTTCTTTGTTTGTAGATTGCGTGTGCCTTGTTTTTTAATTTTATTTTACGTATAAGTTCCAAGGTAAACCAACACGGATAATTACTGGGTTTTTTAGCGTGTAGCGGGACGAATTTATCAACGCCTTCGTACACCTTTTGGTAAAACCAATTCAATTTATCATCTATATAATCAATTTTGTAGAGATCGATCCAATTAGTTCTGATGAAAAAATTATTTAAGCTGTCATAATCTGCTTTCTTGAATACATAACTTGATGATACTTCTGGTCTAAGATGCGTGTTAAACTCAAGGGTAATATCTATTGCTGGGTGAAGTTTGTCTTCCTCGATGATAGCTGGTGTTTTACGAAGCACGATACCAGCATTGCTGAAGCACAAGTTCAGGGTTTTGTGGTGAATATTTAGGACATTATTGAATTGCTGGCATGCAAGCATGGATAGATTTTCTTAGATTATTTTGGTGCATTCTGTCCTTGATATACTGCTGGGAAGATTATAGTCACCTATGATCAGTAGACTCGCATCCGGTAGTTTGTCACGGATATATGACAACAAATCTATATGGAGCAAATATGTGTCAACAGAGGACAGGGGAGGAATATATATACAACCAATGACAATATCTGTATTGTTACCTTTAATTTTGATAAATACTTGTTCCAGGGTGTTGTCGTTTATGATAACTAGCTCAGAATGAATGGAACGCTTTACTGCAATGAAGACTCCACCTCCACGTTCAAAACCACTGATCATAGGATCCCTATCCTTTCTAAAGATTTTGTAAGACCTGTCGACAACTTCACCATCCGCTATTGACGTTTGAAGCCATGATTCTGTTATGCACAAGACATCTGATTGACTGCACGCTGAGGCTGTTAAGAATTTACTTAGTTTAGTTCTGAGACCTCTCGTGTTCTGATAGTAGAACTGTAGAAATACGGGTTGTTTTTTCCTCACGGAACGCGCGAAAATTCTTGTCGACGATTTTTGGTTTTCCATGTACGTATTTAATTGTTTTATTAGTTGTGCCATTCTCTGTCAGTGAGTCTAGTTTAGAGCGAAGATTCTTGAGATAGGAAAGCTGTGCTTGAGTTAAGTCGGACTTAAAGGCTATACGTGAGTTATCTGGTGCTTTGGTTTTCAAAATAGTTCTAGCTTCACCTACGGATGTCGTCTCGACCAACAGTGGGCGATTACGACCAGCACTTGGACGCCCAAGACAACGCAATTTGTAGTCCGGGATCTTGACTGAGAGTTCTGGAGGTAGTATCGTTGATAGTGCTGCACGATCATCCTCCAAACGTTCCTGTCCAGAAGCCTTGTTGGACTCAGTGATCCCCATCAAGATGACATTTGCTTCGCGTCTTTTACGCTCATTTATCTCAGCTATAACGTCTTCAGCCATAAGAGGCTCCAATGTAGTATTATTTAGACTTTCCTCGACCTGGGTAATCCTCTTGTCCAATGACGAGCAATGATTGGTTAGCGAATTATTTTGTTTTGAGATTTTGGCCATATCAGATCTTAAGGTTGACAGCTTGCTTTCAATATCCTTCTTAAAATTACTGAACTTTTTATCCAAATCAAGTTTAAGCCCTTCAATATGCTTACTAAGTAGTTTATCGATTTTATCAGTGATGGAACCCATATCATCAGTGTCGGGCTCCTCGGTGTCATCCAGCATGTCCTCAGATACGATTACACTTGTCTCGGACACACACGATGCACATTTCCATTTCAGTACCCCACTTCTTATTTCACTGACCAGCGTGGAGAATTCATCTTTCGTAATGTTCAGGCATTTAGCATGAATCCATTTTTCACAAACACTACATTGACATTCTGGATGTATTTCCTTTAATGTACTCATTACACGTGAGACAATAACGTTTGGTTATACCTGTGTTGTTGCAAGGCGGCATGATGCTACTTAATATTTCTTGCAATGAACGAGAGCTTATGTGACTTAAACACTTAATTTATGTAGAAAAGTTTTCTCTTTACTTTTAACGCAATTTGAGTATAATTAATTAAGTAAACAATAGATTTAATTAATTAGTTTAGGCAGAGTTGTTTATTATACGTATAGTCACCTCGCCCTCTAGCGGCAAAATTTATGTAGGTCACAAACCAACACAAAATTCTACTTTGGCTTTACAACTGTTCCCCGTCTGTTGAGTTTTTGTTTCTGCATTAGACACGAACACCTCCAACTGCACGAATACTCACACGAGCCACGAGATTCATATTAAACCATATCTAGGCCTACCAAGCCAATTTTAGTTATTTTATTGTGTTTTTCACGTTGCACACACTTTCAATTGTTCACAACCTTTCGTTTGTCTGTAGTCCCTTGCTGCAATTTGTTCTTGTAACTGTGCGCACTCGACTGACGCCACCGCAATTATTTTCATAAGCGAATATTGCACACAAATTAATAGTTCCACTGAATATTTCACTTTACACTCTTGCACAAACACTCAATGCATTGTTTTAAGTCCGAATAATGTATTATTTTGCAAAATTAAACACAAAATAAGAGATTTTCACTTTCGGCAATTGGCGGCTAATTTTTTCGTGTTATTCTTCTTCGTGAATATCTATATATAGGTTGGTATGCAGCTCTCAAGTAATTGCTCAAGGAAAAAAATACATTATTTCTCAAGTAATTTTGACAGCTGGTTACGCATTGTGAATGATCTACATTAGAAGAGCAAGAGAGAATAAACAAAGAAAACAAACTTTGTGCGTAATATGTATGTGTGTATGTGTATGGTAACATAAATATTTTTATTGAGATTTAAGAAATGTTGTTGATGATTGGTAGGTTTTATGCAACATTTCAAAATGGAATATACTTCATAATAATGATTTCAACTAATTTAGGACGAATTTGACGATTACTTCGAATTTCCTTCAAGAAACAATTGTTGATTTGATGTTTCTTCGCAAAACAAGGTTTGCCATATTCACATTTTACTGAAAAAAAGTATCAAAAATTAGTACTAGATTTCTTGAGAGCTGCGTACTAGCACAAGTAAGTTTGTCGCAGGAAAGTATCTTGACCGTTTCTTAAGCGTTTTTTTATATGAAGTTTTTACGTTTCTTGAGAGCTGCGTACTAAGCTTATCCCACAAAAAATGTAGGATCAGGAAGAGTTTTTCCCAACCGCGTTAGTTCAACGAAACAACAATGACTTATTTGAGAATTTGGGCTATGTACTTAAATTGAAAGAAGAACGAGGAAATCAAACTTGTCGCCTTGGTGGTCAGCCGTAGACTCAATTATTTAATGTAAAAAATGTAATTAGGTACAATGATTAGACTTATGCTAATATTTTCGATGGATGTCCATATGCTTGCACATGCGAAAGAGTCACTCAAAAGGAGTGACAAAAACTCTCGCTGTTATGTTGTTGAGAACATGTGTAGACATGCATATGTGTGTATATACAAATGAGTTATGTGGGAGCATTATGCAGGTACAATTTATAATACCTTGGTTTGCTGTTTGTATTTACAATTGAGTCTCTGCTCTTATATTATATATGAGTAACTAAAAATAACTTAATAACTAATAGGGTGTAACGTTAGGTGACCCAACATCCCGGCCCCGTTGAAAGGACTTTCAAACAGGTAAAACTGCAATCTTGTGGATTGGGCGACGAATTATACCCTTTGAGGTTCGCACATCAACCACTCTGACTCGTGCATCCTTTACTGGGATAGCATCTATGACACGACCAATTAGCCATCGTTGCGGTGGTACATTGTCCTCATGGATAAGAACCATTGCATTTTTACCAACATTTCCATGATCAGTGTTCCACTTTGTTCTCGCTTGCAGATCGCTTATATAGTCGTGTGACCAACGTTTCCAAAATATTTGTTTGACGGCAGTTATTTGATTCCATCTGTTGACTTGATTGACTTTGTGAGCTACTGCTCGCTCCGGAAGACTCTTTAGCGCACTACCAGTTAAGAAGTGACCTGGAGTCAAAGCTTCATAGTCGTTGGGGTCAGACGAAAGTGGTGATAGAGGCCGAGAATTTAGAACTGCTTCTATTTCTACTAAGGCTGTAGTGAGTTCCTCGTATGTTAACTTGGTATTCATAACGCTACGATTCAAATGCCCTTTGGCTGATTTAACTGCGGCCTCCCAAATGCCACCAAAATGAGGTGCCCTAGGAGGGATAAAATGAAAATTGATAAATTGATTAGCGCAATAATTTGTGATGACATCTTTGGTTTCCTTCTTGAAAAGAAAGGCTTTCAGTTCTGAAAGTTTGCTGTAAGCTCCGACGAAATTAGTTGCATTATCAGAATAAATATCTGATGGAAGACCTCTTCTTCCAATCATTCGTTTGAGTGATGCCAAAAATGCATCCGTAGACAAGTCAGAAACGACTTCGATGTGGACAGCCTTTGTCGCGAAGCAAACAAATATGGCAATATAAGATTTATAGGGAATTTCGCCCCTGATGCGAAGATAGATGTTGACAGGTCCACAGAAATCGACGCCGCAACGAGAGAATGGGCGTGTTGGTGTTAATCGCTCAACAGGAAGATTACCCATCATATGTTGAAGCAATTTCGGTTTGTAGCGCACACAATGAATACATGATCGGACAATACGTCTAGTGAGATCACGAGCGTTGACGATCCAGAATTGTAAACGAATTAAAGCCACCAGCGCTTTAGGTCCGGCATGGTAGTTTTTAATATGTAGATATCGAACATATCGCATAACAAATCCACATTTACTTGGTAGCAAAATAGGATGTTTCTGGCTTTCTGGAAGATTGGCCAGTTCAAGTCTACCTCCAACCTTCAGTAGTTCAAATTCTTGAGTTGTTTCCAAGAACGGATTCAAATTTCGTAGTATACCATTTGTCATTTTATTTCGCTGCAACAATCGAATGTCTGTAGCGTAATGCTGTTGTTGAACGTTCCAAACAATGCATAGCAAGGCGCGATGTAGTTCATTAGGAGTAAGTGGTCCATCCACCATTTTCGTGTTATCTTTTTTAAGTCTGGTGTAAAAACGTAGCATCCATGAGACAACCCGCACTTCTCGAGTATGAGTACTGTACCTGTCAAGCGCTTCAAGAAGATAATTATTGTTTACGATTATGTTAAATACTTATTTACGCATTTCTGCATTAGCAATTTCCATGTCAACGTCATTACTTTTTCCATTAGGCCATTTTCTTTCATCTTCGTATAGGAACTCAGGACCATTAAACCAAATTGAAGTTGTGAGTTCTAATGGTGTGCTTCCTCTGGAAACAATGTCTGCTGGATTGCTTTTCGTTGGCACATGTCTCCAACAAGCATCCACAGTCAAATCCTGAATCTCCGATACTCTATTCCCAACAAAGGTTGAAAGTGTACTCGAGTGCATTTGAAGCCAGTGAAGAACAATTTGCGAATCTGTCCAAAGAAACGTATCGAAAGTGTAATTAGAAAATGTAGACTTAATTTTTGCAAAAAGTCGAGCAAGTAGTTGTGCACCGCAAAGTTCCAATTTTGGGAGTGACTGTCGTTTAGTTGGTGCCACTCGTGATTTTGCCGTAAACAGGCGAACGCTAACATTACCAACATTGTCAACTATGCGTGTATATATTCCGCAGCCGTAAGCACGTATCGAAGAATCACAAAATCCATGTATTTGTAAAGACTTCATGTTAGCAGATAAACAATACCTTGAAATTCTAACAGAAGGTAAATCCGAGAGATTGTTGACAAAAGTTTGCCATGCCGATGCGATGTTTTGTGGGACCGATTCATCCCATTCAATTTTCAGCAACCACAGTTCCTGAAGTAGAATTTTAGCGGTAACGATTACTGGTGCTAGTAGTCCTAGCGGGTCAAAGAGCGATGAGGCGATGGATAGAATTGTCCTTTTAGTGATGGTTCCATTTATTGGCTGCTTTGGTAGAAATGAAAACATAAAATTATCTTTAATTTGATCCCATTTAAGGCCAAGAGCACTGGTGACAGAAGTATCAAGATTTAAATCCTTGTCAGTGTGTTCGACTCTAAAACTTTGATGGTTGGAATGCCATTTTGACAGCTCAAATCCACCTAATTTTAGCAACTCTGCTACCTCATGTTTTATCCTTGATAGCTCCGCAAGTGAGTCAGCTCCACACAGCAGATCGTCGACATAGAATGATGATTTGACGACATCTGACCCAACGACAAATTGCGACTCATACTGATCCGCGAGGTAGTGTAGACTACGCACAGCAAGATAGGGTGCGGCTCCCATTCCGTAGGTGACAGTTTTGAGTTGAAATGTCTGAATATTCCTATGAGGCGAACTCCTCCACAAAATGTATTGGAACCTTCGATGTTCCTCATTGATTAGTATCTGCCTATACATTTTAACGATGTCTGCAGTAAGAGCGAATCGATGTAAACGAAAACGAAGCAAGGTAATTACAAGTTCGCTTTGAATTGTAGGTCCAACCATTTGAATGTCATTTATCGATTTTTGCGTAGTTGTTCGACAAGATGCATCAAATACAACTCTCAATTTCGTTGTAGTGCTGTTTGGTTTCAAAACGCAGTGATGAGGGATATAGTAGTGAGGTTCCTCCAATTTTGGATTGGATAGTGCTTCCATGTGGCCTAGACTCTCATATTCATCCATGAAGGCTACGTATTCTTTCTTGAGCATAGGGAAATGTTGCAATCGGCGTTCTAGCGCATTAAATCGTCGCAAAGCTGTATTATAAGATTCACCCAAGCAAGAAGGGTCATCTTTGAACGGTATGTTCACTATGATCCTACCGTTAGGACTTCGAGAAACGGTGTCGTTATATAATCTTTCACAGCTGTGCTGTTCAAGTGTCCACACGTTCGGCTTTGTTGTAATTTCTTCAATTTGCCACAATTTTTCCAACTTTAAATCTATAGATTCCTCACAAGCAAACAAGCATTTAGCATTAAGCGCGTTAGTGCTTGCTCGATAGCGTCCCGAAACGACCCATCCTAATAACGTTTTCTGTAAAATCGGAAGATTATTACCAAGTTTAATTTGTCCTACAGAAAGTAAACTAAAGAAGCTCTCTGTCCCCAAGAGTAAATCAATTTTCCTCGATTTATTAAATTGATGATCAGCAAGTATAATATTTGGAGGAATATGCCAAGTAGATGTATTTATCTCCGGTTCTGGATGATAGGCGATGTGCGACGTAATGCAAAAATCGAGAGGTAACTCCAAGCTTGTTGCTTGCGACTTAATATTTGTGGAAGTTTTATACTTGATATTGGTAGAGGACTTACCAATACTTTCAATCTCTATGTTGTGTTTGCTACGTGGAAGCATCAGTTTTTGTGAAAATTCTTCAGTTATGAAATTAACTTGTGAACAAGAATCCAGCAAAGCACGGCCAAGATGATAGCTTCCGGAAACGTCGCGAACTAGAACCTCTGCTGTGGCGAGGATGATGTTGTCAAACGATGACGAATTGTTCATGTGTGTATGAACAGCGGATGTCGAAGTAGAATTTGACGAATCTGGCGAATTTCTACGATGTAACAAGGTATGGTGTTGACGATTACAAATCTTACACTTATGAGTTGATGCGCAGTTCGATAACTGATGTCCCCTTGATAAGCAGTTAATACAGAGACCCATCTTTTTTGCATGGTCAAAGCGTTGCGACACACTAAGTGCCTTAAAACGGTCGCAGTTGTGTATTTTATGATTGTTGCTGGAACACACCGAACAACAAGTGCTGGAACAAGAAAACGAATAGCCTTTACGTGAAGGTTTTGCTTTATGCGTGTTGGTAGTGCTTTGGTGTACAAATCCAACGGTGTGAGCGTTATCAATTGAGTCGAGGTATTGGCAATGTCTCTCCAAAATGTGGGTGCAATTTTCCCAGCTCGGCAAAGTTTTAAAGTCCAGAGACTCCTTCCATTTGCGATTGGTTTCTTCATCTGCCTTCTGTAAAACTAAATAAATAAGCATAGCTTGTGAAATTTGGCTTTCAGTTCCCAATGACAATAACGAGCCGTAAATGGCAGATGCCTTATCAATTAAACTTCTCAACTGACCGCCATTAGGCTTCGAAATAGACGAAAGCTCAAATAAAGAGGAAATATTTTCTAAAAATATGAGAGTTGGGTTGTCATATCGAGTTTTGAGTCTCTCCAATGCCTTCAAATAGTTTTCATTGGAAACTTGAAAGGCGTCAATAGTTTCTAATGCCGGTCCATTGAGACAATTGCGTAGATGATTAAATTTCTCTATGTTAGATAAGCTCTCGATCAATAATTTGCTGAAAGGAAGTTATGAAGTTTTGATATTCAGAGTACTTGCCGGTGAATGTAGGAAGTTTGAGTTTGGGCAGCTTCGATCCTGCCTGCATTACGCAAGTGGTGTCTGAGAGTGTGGTGTTGGAATCCTCGGTAACTTGAGACTGAATAATTAACTTTGTGGTTATATACAGCTCTTCAAGATCCATGCGACCGCAATCCTCAGGATCTATCCTTTCAATTTCCGTCTGTGTAGACAACACATTTTTGAAATAAGATTCCAGAATACCAAGTCGGCATCTGTATTCGGCTACTGAAAGTATTTTAGCACCTGGCCGTAGACTGGCCTCGACAATGTTTTTTATGCGAGAAATATTTTTCTTAATATTAGCCCGTTGTTGTTTGAGCTCTTCCAAAGACATGTTGAAAATGTTCAACAATTTACGAAAAAATTCCAAAAATAAATTGTACGTTTGTTAGAAAACGATATAAAGTTTGCGATATAACGACGAATGAGTATAATATAAATAGTTTTATACTTGCGATTAGATTGCTTTGAATCCAGAATCCCGTTCGAATGGTTCGTTGGGTATAAACGAATATGTTGGAAACTGCAGCGAAATGCGAGTAAGCGATAGCGGTGGTGTGACCAAATAAGAGCGACGAAAGAATTGCAAATGCAGCGGCAGCGGCAGCGATGCAATGTGATGCGTGATCACATACAAGCGACGTATTAGCGTATCAGCGATATTGATAGCTAAGCAGCGAAGAGGAGCAGCGAGCAGTAGCAGCGACAGCGAATCAAGTATTTGCAGTGTAGTGCGAGAGTAGCAGAGACGACAAACGTTCGCAGTGGCAGCGAACAGCAACGA
Organism: Bactrocera neohumeralis; assembly: GCF_024586455.1. Classification (NCBI taxonomy): domain Eukaryota; kingdom Metazoa; phylum Arthropoda; class Insecta; order Diptera; family Tephritidae; genus Bactrocera; species Bactrocera neohumeralis. The sequence goes on from NW_026089622.1 coordinate 26,533,599, forward strand.
TGGCAGAAGCGACGGCGTTCAATTCTGAGCAGTGCGGTGTATAACTGATTTAGGTCTAACAGTAAGGTATTACTGTATTTTGTATGGACTACAATGACCTTTATCCAAGCCTCTGCAACTTATTGCGAAGAAATGTCCAACTAAGTTGTACAACGATGCGATCCTCCAGCGATAATGATGACGATGATTATTATGCGCGAGCCTTTTGATGACCACCAAGAACACGAATCACGATAGACTTATGTTAGATAGCCGGGTACAAATTTCTTTATTAAATTAAATTACACTTTATTTAATTCAATCGAAACTTCTAAATCAATTTAAAACACTAGCCCCACGTTGGGCGCCAAAAAATGTAGGATCAGGAAGAGTTTTTCCCAACCGCGTTAGTTCAACGAAACAACAATGACTTATTTGAGAATTTGGGCTATGTACTTAAATTGAAAGAAGAACGAGGAAATCAAACTTGTCGCCTTGGTGGTCAGCCGTAGACTCAATTATTTAATGTAAAAAATGTAATTAGGTACAATGATTAGACTTATGCTAATATTTTCGATGGATGTCCATATGCTTGCACATGCGAAAGAGTCACACAAAAGGAGTGACAAAAACTCTCGCTGTTATGTTGTTGCGAACATATGTAGACATGCATATGTGTGTATATACAAATGAGTTATGTGGGAGCATTATGCAGGTACAATTTATAATACCTTGGTTTGCTGTTTGTATTTACAATTGAGTCTGTGCTCTTATATTATATATGAGTAACTAAAAATAACTTAATAACTAATAGGGTGTAACGTTAGGTGACCCAACATCTGATCAAAGGACAGAAGCAGTATTAATTACAAGCAGGAAACACACTCAACATTGGTGGATGCACCATTACGATGCAGCAGTCATTGAAATATCTTGCAGTGATGACTCGATACTAAATTATAAGACACATTTGGCAAAGCCTGCGGAGAAGCGTCAAGGGAGACGGCGGCGCTAACGAGGATAATGACAATTATGTGTGTTGCTGGCTATAGCGAGGGACGCAGAATATCCAGTTTTCCAAACAGTGGAATGGATCTCGATCGGTGAGTAAAAGATGTTAAATAGTGCAAAAAGTGTTTGTGACTTTGTGAAAAATTTCGAAAAAGTAAAGTATACGATTGTGCAATTAAAATAGTAATTTTGGATAATGAAATTGAAATTCCGGGTTTTAAGTGTGGTGTACTGAACATGTAGATCGCGACAGACTGCAAGCGACATCTGTCAAATATTAAAATACACACGTTCTTATTGACACAGTTATGTAGTCGTGCAGCTCCCTCAATAATTGTGTCCTTAAGAGTGATATTGTTTTTGTTAATTTTTTTATACTATATGAATTGTTATCGTTCTGTTTTTTTTTTATTTTTTTGTGGTGCGAAAATACGAATTGGGTGTTTTATTTAAAATGCGCAAAAAATAGATTTTTTTCTGATCTGGCTACAATGAAAAATGTCATAAAAAACGCTAATTTTGAGGCGCTCTTACACTGGAATAAGTTGGACATCCCTTTATTCCTGCTCATACTTAAACATACTTATGTACATATTTACGCTGTTTTGTTGGAGAAGCTGTTACAGCGGCAATAAAAACGTTTAATGATTGAGAGCTAACAAGCTTAAATCCAATTATTCAGTAAGTTGTTATAATATTCTTTCAAAAGATTTAAATAGTTTCTCCATATAATAAATAACCGCTATATAGTAATTTTTATTCATACTAAATGTTGGGTGTTTGAATTTAAATGCCCAAAAATTGTAATTTTGTTCAATCTGGCCATAATGGAAAATGTTATAAAAAAAACGCTAATTTTGAGGCGCTCTCACACTGGAATAAGTTTAACAACCCTTTATTCCTGATGCTGGTTCTATGGCGTGAGCGGTGGTCGTAAACTTGCATTGTATAAACCAGAGATAAAGAGATGTCCAACTCTTCTCTCACTGGAAGTGAGAGAGCAATTGCTAAACGTCAAAACCTGAACTTACTGAGCTCGATGTAAGTTTTGACGTTAATCAATTGGAAACGAGCGATGGCCAAATTGAAATCTTACCAAAAAAATGTATAACGGAAGATTTGTTGCATCGTTCAAACCACTTATAAAAAATGTAAAACAATGAAAATTAAATAAATTTGTGAAATCTAAAGGTATTTGATGAAACGTTTTATAATTTGAAGCATCATAGTTTTATTTTCAATGGAAAATTATTAAAACCATTTAATGATTGAGAGCTAACAAGCTTAAATCCTTTTATTGGGTATTGAAAGTACAAAAGTCAGTTGTTATAATATTCTTTAAAAAGATTTAAATAGTTTCTCCATATAATAAATAACCACTATTTAGTAATTTTTATTAGTACTAAATGTTGGGTGTTGGGTTGATAAATGCCTAAAAACTGTTATTTTGTTCAATCTGACCATAATGGAAAATGTTATAAAAAACGTTAATTTTAAAGCGCTCTCACACTGGAATAAGTTGAACATCCCTTTATTCCTGGTATAAACGTTACCTACATCTGGTCTAAAATTCAATTCACTTGTTCTTACTAGAGCTACAAAACAATTGAGGGAGCTATCGTTAATATCGATAGTTTTATTTTTTTATTTTGACTATCAATAATATACATATGTACATATGTCTACACTATACTTAGCAACAATTTTCATAAAATTGCAAAACTTAACTAAATAAGCCAAGTCACATAGTCCGGTAATAACTCTGGATAACACTGCAGCAAGTTACGGCAGCTGAAATTCCAAAGCGTTGACGAAATTAGCGCGGGAACTAACGCCCAAACGCGCCCTACAACTCATAAGCTCAATGCGTAAGAAAGGGATGAACGAGCACACGGACATAGGAGTTCCAATTAGAATTGCCAATTGGACCTTAAAAACATATAGAAACCTTAACGGGAATCTCTTATAGCGCTGTTGGGTAACTAATCGGTATTTTAACTATAGGTGGCTTACACGGATGGTAGCCTCAAAACCATCTTTTCAGCCTTGGCTTGGCTTCTAATTCGTAAGTATAAAAATTTTTTAAAATAGGTAACAAATTATTAAATTAAATATTAATTATATGTTGGATGCTTTAGGAGGAATCTTGCGGATATTGTTACAATTAGGTAAAAATTTCTAATTCTCTGAAATCACGGCTGCACTTAGCTTCAGTTATCATATACTATATAGGAGCAATTCAGAATTTCACAATATATACGAGTATTATGTATACACATACTCTTACATACACCCACAGGAATTAGTCTGTCTACAATACATATAAACGAATATCACGTTAATTAATTTTAATACAAGAGACGTAGAGAATATTTAGCCAGGCTGCATTGCTAGTAGCTCTCTTCAATTTATCTAGCATTGGAGAGTAGCGAATCAAACAAACTACACCAGATGCTCAAACTTCTTCTTCTTCTTCTTAATTGGCGTAGAAACCGCTTAAGCGATTATAGCCGAGTTAACAACAGCGCGCCAGTCGTTTCTTCTTTTCGCTACGTGGCGCCAATTGGATATTCCAAGCGAAGCAAGGTCCTTCCAACGGAGTGGAGGTCTTCCTCTTCCTCTGCTTCCCCCGGCGGGTACTGCGTCGAATATTTTCAGAGCTGGAGTGTTTTCGTCCATCCGGACAACATGACCTAGCCAGCGTAGCCGCTGTCTTTTAATTCGCTGAACTATGTCGATGTCGTCGTATATCTCGTACAGCTCATCGTTCCATTGAATGCGGTATTCGCCGTGGCTAACGCGCAAAGGACCATAAATCTTTCGCAGAACTTTTCTCTCGAAAACTCGCAACGTCGACTCATCCGTTGTTGACATCGTCCAAGACTCTGCACCATACAGCAGGACGGGAATTATGAGTGACTTATAGAGTTTGGTTTTTGTTTGTCGAGAGAGGACTTTACTTTTCAATTGCCTACTCAGTCCGAAGTAGCACCTGTTGGTAAGAGTTATCCTGCGTTGGATTTCTAGGCTGACATTGTTGGTGGTGTTTACGCTGGTTCCAAGATAGACGAAATTATCTACGACTTCAAAGTTATGACTGTCAACAGTGACGTGAGTGCCAAGTCGCGAGTGCGACGACTGTTTGTTTGATGACAGGAGATATTTCGTCTTGCCCTCGTTCACTGCCAGACCCATTTTCTGTGCTTCCTTGTCCAGCCTGGAGAAAGCAGAACTAACGGCGCGGGTGTTGAGGCCGATGATATCAATATCATCGGCATACGCCAGCAGCTGTACACTCTTATAGAAGATGGTACCTTCTCTATTTAGTTCTGCGGCTCGAACTATTTTCTCCAAAAGCAGGTTGAAAAAGTCGCACGATAGGGAATCGCCTTGTCTGAAACCTCGTTTGGTATCGAACGGCTCGGAGAGGTCCTTCCCGATCCTGACGGAGCTTTTGGTGTTACTCAACGTCAGTTTACACAGCCGTATTAGATTTGCGGGGATACCAAATTCAGACATCGCGGCATGCTCAAACTGGTATCACTAAAACGGATAGCGCTCATGCTGCAATATTCGCATATTTTCTTCGCATTAAAAAAGTTCCAATAAACCTTTAATTTTGCTTTCTATAAAATAATTTTAAGGGGCTATTCTCATGTAATCACTTCGAAAATTGGATTTTTTTTTTATATTTTGACAGTAAAACCTATTGAAAACATGCTGTGAAAAATTCAGACCGAAATTCATAGTATTTGATAAGTTATAGCTCATAGTCGCCGACGTGTTTTAAGCGACTGTCGAATCATCATTTTCTGAAACTGTCATGGTCCTAAAAAAAGGAAAATTTACATATGTTATTCTACTCATTTATAGTTATCGTCCAGAATTGTTTACTTTCGAAAATAATAATTTAATATTTTTTGAAACGATTTTTAACGAAAAAAACAAGACTTTTTTTTGAAGTTCGACATTTTTTTTTATGAAATTGATTATATTTGGTAGGGAGGGCCGCAGAACTACTGAATAATAATCCATTCAATTTTTTTATTTCAGACAACATGAACATACGCTATTACCATGAACAGTGAACTACTTTTTTTTGTTAGGGACTACTTTGATTTAAAAAAAAATATATTAAAAATGTAAAAAACGAAAAAAAAATTTTTTTGTACATTTCAAAATACAAATAAAAATATATTAAAAAACTAAAGTGATTGAATTTTGTTGTCGCATAAAAAAAAAAATCCTAAAAAGTGGTAAAATGTATGAGAGTACCTCCTTAAGTCTTAGGCTGCGTGCATGTCGGAGCTGCGATAAGCGATAAGAGCGTCGATAAGAGCAGCGACAAGAGCATAGCGTCGAGTTATAGATTTGTGTGGTGTGCATAACAGAGCTGCGATAAGGGCGTAAATTGTATTTGCAATTTAAGTTTTGTATAGTGAACAGCTAAAAAAATCAGTGATTCTGAAGAAAAAAATATTTTGTTGTTGACATCTACTGCTGCATATTATCATAAGCATAATACTGAGGGGACAAAACGCTCGTTTTCGGTGCATCCTATAAATCAAGAAAGGCCAAATTTCGGAGAATTTCATCATCTTTATTGTAGCTTGAGACAGGATCCAAAAAAGTTTTTCGAATACATGAGAATGACAAGCGATACATTCGATTACATTCTGTCTCAAATTTCGGATCGACTGCAGCAAGGCTGGCGAAATGGCCACAACAGGCCCATACTTCAAGAGGAGCGATTGATGCTAACCATAAGGCACGTACAAAAGAATTTACCGGTAAATAATATATGTACATACATATGTATGTAAATGAAATCTGTTAAGCATTTTGATTATTGTGAATCGGAAGCGATGTCGATGTTATTGTTTTCTGCATTGTTATGACCTGTAGTACTAGCCATGGTGTTTTCATTAGCACATTCGATATACACAGTTTTTGGGTTAATCCATTCATGTGTCAGCTGCAATACCTTTATTCGGTAATGTATTTTATCCGATGAAGACATATTTTTCACATGATGCAATAAACTTTCAAAAAAACAAAGATCTTCATCGTCCTTATCTTTTTTTGCTCTCTTTTCTTGCAAAAACCGAAGTTTTTCCTTTTCCATCTTTGTCTTTACTGGTTTTCTAGAATAATTTAAAGTTTTCTGTGAAAATGTTGGAACTTCAATTTCGCTTGTTTCTTTTAAAATACAATCTTGACTTTCATCAGGTAAAATTTCATCCATCAAAGAATTCATAGATGCATCTTCAACTGTGTCTAGTAAGTTGCTTGGTGGATTTTCTGGCAGTAAACTGATCTTTTAAAAATTACAGGTCATCAAAATACTTCCACGAGCCTCTGTAATCCGCCAATCGAGCGGAACCAGATTTTGGTTTGGAAATGTTTGTCAATGTAATTCTGTATTTGTCACGTAGGCCTTTCTATTTATTTCGAACTACGGGTACTACAATAAAAAATTAAACAATACTTAATGCAAATTTTAAATTAATATATTTGTTAAAATGTGTTTTTAAATTTTTTTTATTTAAGATATTTATCAACTGGTCAGTCATTTCGGAGTCTAGCGTTTTCGTTTCGAATGGGAGCTTCTACAGCTGGACAAATTGTAAAAGAAGTTGTTAATGTTATCTGGGAAGTGCTTCATCCCATCCACATGAAAGTTCCAGACGAAAGTGACTTTTTAAAAATGGCGGACGATTTCAAAAATTTGTGGGATTTCCCTAATTGTATTGGGAGTATAGACGGGAAACACGTTCGTGTCCAAAGTCCTGCACATTCTGTAACAATGTACTACAATTACAAAAATTTTTTTCTATTGTTTTACAAGCATTAGTAGATGCCAATTACAAGTTTATATGCATTGATGTTGGTGGTTTAGGTAAACAGAGTGATGGTGGAACATTTAGGGCTTCGAATTTATTTTTATATTTAACGGACTCAAAATTCCTGAAGCATGTGCGTTACCCAATTCTGACATCATTACGCCTTTTGTTATTATAGGCGATGAAGCTTATCCACTTTTACCGAATTTATTAAAACCTTAGAAAAAGATTAGATGCGGACAAGGAATATTTTAATGCTAGGCTGTCAAGGGCGAGAAGAACGGTTGAATGTGCTTTTGGTATAATTTATTCCAAATGGAAAATTTTAGCTACATCTATTCAAACCGCCCCAACTTTAGCTGACGTTATAATTAAATGCATTTGCTTACTGCATAATGTAATTATTGATAGAGAAGGAATTGAACATCATTTAACTCAAAACTGGACTTTAATGCCTAGAAATATAGTAATAAACCAAACAGTCGCAGGGCGACAGAATCAAACTGCTGAGAATATTCGCAATGTATTCAAACTATACTTTTGTCATAATCCAATTTAATGAGTTTTTAAAATAAATGGCACAATAACACAAACTTAACCGTTTTAATAAGCATACGAGTATGCGACAAACGAAAAGAAACGGTTCATTTTTGTTGTTCTGCTGCTCATAAGCATCAACAAATTACTATTGAAAAAAACAATGGAAAAAACAACACAAATGCACTGTAAGCTTAAATTCATATTAAAGCAGTGGCGCTCAACGCAATAAAAATCCAAACACGCGTGTTTGACTGATAATTCTGCTACTGCGAAAAATATCACACGCACACGAAAGCGGCTGAACACGTACGCTAGGTACGTACTAAAATCTATAGCAATGTTTGTGCAGCGCAAACGTAAAATGTAGTAGTATTGAGGCGTGCGTACCACTGTATTAAAGTAACAATTTTACAATAAAACACATGAAAACATGTTACTGCACTTACTTTTTGTATTAAATTGTGTGGATATTTCTAACCACAATTTATCCAAAACGAATCTGTTGTGGTGGTTTGGATCTTTTTGATCCCAGATTGCTGGTTTCAAAAATACTGCACTTATTAAGTCTTCCGTGTCCATCATCGATAAGAGCGAAGAAATTACTGACCTACAATTTCTACGCTCTTATCGATGATAGCCAGCAAAGAGTGAGTTCGCGCGCTGCTCCGACATGCACACTTGTATTAAATTAAATGTATCAATTTTCTACGCTTCGCTCTTATCGACGCTCTTATCGCTTATCGCAGCTCCGACATGCACGCAGCCTTAAGTTTTAAAATACCAAAAAAAAAAAAGAAAAAATGTATCTTCATTCATCTTTTGAATTATTCACAATAGTAACACTGATTTAAAATATGCAAAATATAGATTCGTAGCTAGAGTGATTCAAAAAAAAAAAATTTTTTTTTCGTTTGGTTCCTAGACACCTCTAAGAAAGCCTCTCCAAACATGAGCTTTTAATTGTAACGGGAAGGTCCTCCTACATACAGTTTTCTATTTTTTCTTATTAACAGATAGAAAAATTTATATCTCGCTTCCAACTACATGAAAAAATATCTTGTTCCTTAGATTTTGTAGGAAATTGAATGCTCTACAAAAAAGGTCTATAATGATTTTTTCGTAAACCCAAACGTTTAAAAGATATTAACAGTTAAAGTTTGATTATTTTTGAGAAATTTTTTTATTTCTTATGAATTTTATAACTCAATGAAAAAAATTATTAAGAATGATGAAACTTATAGGCTTTCTAAGAGGTGTCTAAGTAACCTATTTTTCCGAGTACCAAACGAAAAAAAATTTTTTGGAACGAAGTTCCTTACGGCAGGCTTGGAGAAGATAGGAATTTTGCTGCGGGACCTAACTGAAAAAAAAGTGATAGTAAAACCGTAAGAAAAAACCCGTAAGAAATAACCCGTAAGAAAAAGACTGTAAGATCGCTAGTTATAGCCTACCTTTAGGTATT
>NW_026089622.1:26542533-26566993 GCF_024586455.1 Bactrocera neohumeralis
TAAATTTTTATATATTTTGGAAATTTGAAATTGAAATTTAGAAATTTATTAATGATGTTATGGAGCAAAGTTGATATTATGTTGTCGATTCAAAAGTCTGTTTTAATGAGTTCTTCAATTCGAGTGGAACTGAGAGTACAAATACCCAAGTCAAATGTTTTGACAGAAAGAATGAATCAACTTTTTATGTAGGAAGAAATGAAATTGTCGCTTTACTCTGTCTTTTACTCGGGTAATTTTTCCTTATTTGCTCACCGTTTAGACCTACCCTGGATTACGACAAACATTTTAAAATCAAAGTCATCTCAATCGGCCCAGCTGTTCTCGAGTATTAATCAGACTAACGAACAACAATTCATTTTTATTTATATAGATAGATAGATAGAAGATAGATAGATAATTTCAACATAATCGATATTGAAAACGAAGAAATTGAGCTCGAAAATTATGTTAAAATTCCGTTTTAATCAAAAACTATCCAAGAGCAAGTATATGCATTGAAGAAAGTAAAATCCCAAAAATTAAACTGGATCTTTTAAAAAACAAATGAACAAAAAATGAGGTTGAAAAATTGCTAAATAAGTATAAAAAATTGATGTAAAAAAAGGCGATGCCGAAAAACCAAAAACGGTGGTCCACAAAATGGGGAAAACCCCAAAAAAATTAATTCAAAAAAAATTACATAATTTTTCCCCCAAACATGGGGGAAGAAGCGATAAGGCAATTGGGGAGCTGAAAAAAGGAAATAATTGGAAAAAGAAAGGAGTAAATATATTTTTCCCTTTATCATGGTAAAAATGTGAAAAGAGGGGAAAATAAAAATTTGTTTGGGTAATGGGTTCCGTAGACTAAATCAAATAATTTTGCCCGTTGATAAATACCCTTTGAAACATTGATGGAATCTTGAAAAATTTTGGGCAAGAAAACTTAACCTTGATCTCCCAAAGGTTTCATCAAATTTTTGGGGGGGAAAAAAACGATTTAAAAAGGCAGTTTTTTGTATTCGGTGGATTATACGAATATATAAGAAATTTTTCTCCCGGACTTAAAAATGCTCCCGGCTTACCTTTCAGCGACTAATGAATGGACATTACGGGGAATACATAAATAAGATATGCGTATTGTTTATTTGACGACGTATTAACTTCTTTCAACGTCATTGGAGGAACATTTAAACTCCTTAGAGAAAATTTTTTCTAAGTTAAAGGAACATAATTTAACAAGTAAGGAAGGGCTAAGTTCGGGTGTCACCGAACATTTTATACTCTCGCACGATAAAGTGATAATCGAGATTTCATTATCCGTCATTTACATATTTTTCAAATATCGTATTTGTGTAAAGTTTTATTCCGCTATCATCATTCGTTCCTAATGTATATATATTATACAGAGAAGGCATCAGATGGAATTCAAAATAGCGTTATATTGGAAAAAGGCGTGATTGTTAACCGATTTCACCCATATTTCGTACATGTCATCAGGGTGTTACCGAATTTCATTGAAATCGGTCTAGTAGTTCTGAGATATGGTTTTTGGTCCATAAATGGGCGAGGCCACGCCCATTTTCAATTTTTAAAAAAAGCCTGGGTGCAGCTTCCTTCTGCAATTTTTTCCGTAAAATTTAGTGTTTCTGACGTTTTTTGTTAGTCGGTTAACGCACTTTTAGTGATTTTCAACATAACCTTTGTATGGGAGGTGGGCGTGGTTATTATCCGATTTCTTCCATTTTGAACTGTATATGGAAATGCCTGAAGAAAACGACTCTGTAGAGTTTGGTTGACATAGCTATAGTAGTTTCCGAGATATGTACAAAACTTAGTAGGGCGGGGCCACGCCCACTTTTCCAAAAAAAAATTACGTCCAAATATGCCCCTCCTTATTGCGATCCTTTGTGCCAAATTTCACTTAATATCTTTATTTATGGCTTAGTTATGACACTTTATAGGTTTTCGGTTTCCGCCATTTTGTGGGCGAGGGAGTGGGCCGATTTTGCCCATCTTCGAACTTAACCTTCTTATGGAACCAAGGAATACGTGTATCAAGTTTCATCATGATATCTCAATTTTTACTCAAGTTACAGCTTGCACAGACGGACGGACGGACAGACAGACATCCGGATTTCAACTCTACTCGTCACCCTGATCACTTTGGTATATATAACCCTATATCAGACTCTTTTAGTTTTAGGACTTACAAACAACCGTTATGTGAACAAAACTATAATACTCTCCTTAGCAACTTTGTTGCGAGAGTATAAAAATTCAGACAGATAAATGTAGTTTTCTAAAGAGAGAAACAAAATTTTTGGGGCATACCTTAACAAAAGAAGGATTAAGCCAAAATCAGGACAAGATAGCAGCAGCCACAAAATTTGAAAATACCTAGAACCTGAAAAACAATTAACAAGTTTTTGGGAGCCACTGGTTATTATAGAAAGTTCATTAGGGACTACTCAAAAATTGCATATCCTATGATTAAATATTTAAAAAAAGGTTATAAAATAAATTCAAGAGATCCGCAGTACATAGCTAGTTTTGAAAATTTGAAATCACTAATATCATCACATCCAATTTTAAAATTTCCTGAATATGATAAGGAATTTACTATTAGGCGCAGTGCTTTCTCAACAAGGTCAGCCAGTGTGCTACATTAGCAGAACTTTAAATAACCATGAACGGAAATATGCTACAACAGATAAAGAATTCCTAGCCATTATATATTCAATAACCTATTTCAGGCCGTACATATGTATATGGCACAAAATTTAAAATTATAACTGATCATTGCCCGATAGTATTTTTGAATAATAAATATAAAGGAAGGGAGTTTTCACAACGGCACCAAAGGTGGCTATTGAAACTGCAAGAGTTTAATTATGAAATTGAATATCAGAAAGGGAAAAATAATGTAGCAGCAGATTTTTTACGCCGAATTGAAGATTCTTCAAAAATCGACGAAAGTAATGATAAAGAATCCAATTTAGAAATGTCAGATACAATACATTCCGCAGAAGAGGAACTATTAGAACACTTCTTCATAAAAGAAGAAATTGTTAACAAGTATAAGACCCAAATTATAATAACATATAGTCCCCAAACTGAAGTTCAAATAATACATGGAAGAAAAGTAATTGAGATCAACCCTATTGATACGGAGAATATATTGAAAAATATTTTCCGAAGACATATTGACAAAGGGCAAAGTGGTGCACTTTTTCCGAAGTAGAGAGAAGACCGATTATCACAAAAATTCAACTACTACTGATGAGCATGTTTTCTTGTAAGAGCAAGGTGCAATTCATAAAACGTACAAAAAGAGCAACAGAAATTATACAAGAAGAAGATCTGTAATAAACAAATTTCACTTTTACCATAGTAATGAGTCAATGCATATGAATAAACGAGACTTACAATACACTTAAGGATAAAATATTCTATCCAAAATTAGGGAACATACAGTTAATTATAGGTAATTGCGTGAAAATGCAAGCAAATTAAATATGACAGGAAACCGTTAAAGCCGAAGTTCAAATTAACAGAGACACCTTCAGATAAAAATGTAATAATACATGTGGACATTTTTCATTTTAAAAAGCAGTCATTTGTCACAGTAATTGATAAACTAACAAAATTTGCAGCAGCATACAATATAATTGACAGAAATTGGAGGGCAAAGAAGGCCATCATAATTGAACATTTTACGAAATTTGGGAAACCAAAGAAGATCATTATGGACAACGAATTCAGGGCCGAACAGTTAATTCAGTTCTTAAATACAGAAGGAGTCGAAGTACACTTAACAAAACCAAACTCTCATACAGGTAATGCAGACATTGAGAGGCTACACTCAACCTTGTTAGAAAACTAACAGAATTGAGGATCCAAGTCTCTCAACAGAAATGAGGATACAGATCGTTATAGGTAACTATAATGATCGCTATCACTCAACCATAAAATGTACACCCAATAACGCAAGAAATATTATTGATCCAACCATTTTAAAAAATACAATAGACCAGAAGAAACAACTCACCATACACAATAAAAATAGGTACAGAGAAGACTATATAGAACTGAGATCGACCGGACCGATAAAAAATTACAAAAGAGTATGGCATAAAGATCAACCATATTACCGAATTAATCCACTACAGAATGTTCATCCGACTAATATAAAAAGACCAATGAAATTGGCAAATATTGAAAACCCAAACGAGAGGGATGAAGATACATTTAGCTTAAGGGCATTTAATGGGGATAATAACACATAAAAAAATAAATAAAAAAGAAAAAAAAATGTATAAAATAATTTTATTTTTACAGATGATGGGGATAATTGTGTTTTTTATAACTATGACATTGGTGGCAGCACTTCACAAGTGACACCAATAGTTGAAAGAAGCAGATACACCATGATCCAACTCGACGAAGTAGAAATCGTTGACGAAGTCAACACGATACTACACATATTACACCCGAAAGAGCTAACAAGTTTGGTGGAGGAAATGAAGAAAACATAAGACAAGCAGACCTAAGTAACAAGGCACTTCTTTTTAAAGAAATTAAAGTAATTAAAGCAAAAATTAGATCGATTACTCCCAAGGAAGAGGAAAGAAAGAAGAGAGGTTTAATTAATATAGGAGGGACAATGTATAAATGGTTGTTCGGGGTAATGGACGAGGAGGACCGACAGGATATAATTAGTCATTTAGAAGTAATAGAGGGAAATTCGCACAATGCAATTACAAATATCAATAAGCAGATTATAATAAATGAGCCTTTTAACGATTCAATTAATTTAATGAAAACAATAGTAAAGAATGACAGGAGTAAAATATTAAAAGAAATAAATCAGATACAAAAGGAGGATAGAGAGCTAGCGAAATTGGTTCTTTACAATGATCAAATGAATAAATTAAGACATACAGAAGGAAGATACATGAAGTTCAAAATAATATAGCCGCCATAAAACAATTTAATACATCCGGGGATGTTAACTAAAGAAGAAATAGATAACTTTGACATAGATTTTATACTCTCCCAACAATGTTGCTAAGGAGAGTATTATAGTTTTGTTGACATAACGGTTGTTTGTAAGTCCTAAAACTAAAAGAGTCAGATATAGGGTTATATATACCAAAGTAATCAGGGTGACGAGTAGAGCCGAAATCCGGATGTCTGTCTGTCCGTCCGTCCATGCAAGCTGTAACTTGAGTCCGTCCGTGCAAGCTGTAACTTGAGTAAAAATTGAGATATCATGATGAAACAAAATCGGCTCACTGCCACGCCCACAAAATGGCGGAAACCGAAAACCTATAAAGTGTCATAACTAAGCCATAAATAAAGATATTAAAGTGAAATTTGGCACAAAGGATCGTATTAGGGAGGAGCATATGTGGACGTAATTTTTTTGGAAAAGTGGGCGTGGCCCCGCCCCCTACTAAGTTTTTTGTACATATCTCGGAAACTACTATAGCTATGTCAACCAAACTTACAGAGTCGTTTTCTTCAGGCATTTCCATATACAGTTCAAAAATGGAAGAAATCGGATAATAACCACGCCCACCTCCCATAAAAAGGTTATGTTGAAAAGCACTAAAAGTGCGTTAACCGACTAACAAAAAACGTCAGAAACACTAAATTTTAGGAAGAAGTGGCAGAAGAAAGCTGGCTTCCTACCCCCCAGGCTTTTTCTAAAATTGAAAATGGGCGTGGCGTCGGCCACTTATGGACCAAAAACCATATCTCAGGAACTACTCAACCGATTTCAATGAAATTCGGTATATAATATTTTATTAATACCCTGATGACACGTACGAAATATGGGTGAAATCGGTTCACAACCACGCCTTCTTCCAATATAACGCTATTTTGAATTCAATCTGATGCCTTCTCTGTATAATATATGTATATGTATGTACATTAGGAACCAATGATGATAGCGGAATAAAACTTTACAAAAATACGGTATTTGAAAAATATATAAATGACGTATTATGAAATCTCGATTATCACTTTATCATGCGAGAGTATAAAATGTTCGGTGACACCCGAACTTAGCCCTTCCTTACTTGTTATAAACTGAAACTGGCCAAGGTAGGAGTAGTAGCTTTCAAAAATGAAGCACTTGTGTTCGCCATTCAAATACCAAAGAGCTTTTTTAAAGTACATGTAAAATTAATTATGCCTCTACCAAACAAACGAAAATTGCAAATAGTTCATGAGAATGAAAAAATTGTAACAATAAATAAAAAACATTAAAAATATGAAGATAATACGTTATTAAGAAAACTAAAATTAATTAGGAATGGTATTTTTTTTTAACACTTGTGAATTTAAATATAATAATACTACAATAATACAAGAAATAAGCGAAGATACTTTGATCATCAAGAATGCAAAAAATTTGAAACTTATACAAAAATTGTGATGACAGAGATTTTGTAATGCAAAAATAACTATATATTAAATTTTGAGAAATGTGAAATTAAAATTAATGAAGAAAAATTTAGTAACAACAAGACTAAATTTGTTGATAGACTGATACATCCTGTAAAAATTTTAAACCAAAGCTATGAGTCAAAAATAAAATTTGAAGATATTGTACCAAATCATTTCAAGAACATTAAAGATATAGAGGAACTAAAATATCATAAAAACGTATCATATGGCATAAGTGCCTCACTAATTATAACAATATTAATAAGTACAATTATTGTTACTATTTAATTTATGTAAAAGAAAAAAATGAAAAGATAAGTTTGAAAATCATAAGTAAAAGAAGTCAGGAGACTTCAGAGTGGCTCTGGGGAGTTACATCTCAGGTTACGTCATGGACGGCATGCAGTTGTGCACCACATCACATGATCAGCCAGTACGTGACCAAAACAGCAGACTCAGCATATTTGAGTCTGTTGGAATGTGTGGTACACCCACACATATCTGGGCAGACTCGAGTTGCTGATCTGATGGCAGAGTCAGACTGATGCTCACTACCGAACAGTAAACAACGTTTTTTAATCTATAACTTGTGCTTGATAAGTGTGTTAGAGGCTCAAAAAGGAAAATAAATTTAGAAAATTGGAAAGATTTCAATAATAAAAAGCTAAGAAATAGTGGGCAATCTTATATTAATAGAAAAAACAAGTTATACCAGCAAAAAATGTCCCAAAGCAGGTATAGTGGAAAAACGTTTTAAGTACATTATTTTTATTTCATATACATTTTGAACTATTTTGTAATAGGTTTTTGATTGCCATTGTAATTTCCATCGTGCAAAACTTGATAATGAACAAATGAAGAACCTTTTTGATAACTTTTATAGCAAAAATTATAACGAGCAATGTTTATTTCTATCCTCACTTCTTAAATTGAGCGACCCTAAAAAAAGAAAAGTTGAAGAGGGGAGTTCTATACGAAATACAACAGTATTTTATTTTTTGGTGCTTTCAAACGGAAAAAGAGAGAGAGTGTGCAAAAAAATGTTTTGTCACACATTTTAGGTAAATATTTTCTTGTTGTTGTTTTTCGTTGATTTTTACTTTACTTTTATTTTAAAATATGAAGATAACGCGCAGAGTTCAAATTTTTGCTGAAAAAGTAAAATATGGGGAAAACATTGATGATCAGCGAGGAAAACATGAAAATCGTCCCCACAAAATCATAGAACAGGAAAACTGAGCGTTATGAACACATAGTAAGCTTTCCCAGCCAAGAAAGTCACTATGGTCGTTCAACATCTCGAAAAATTGTCTTAACCCCAATTTAAATATTAAAACAATGTACGAGTTATACAAAGTTAAATATCCGGATACCCAAATTTCGTACAACACATATAAGCACATTTTTCATACAGAACACAAACTACGATTTGGTTTCCCAAGAAGTGATACTTGCAAGGTTTGTGACAAGTATTTTATTGATACACTGCGCATCATCAGGTTAGCACATACCCTCGTGTAAGTGCTTTAGGTTCGAAACATAAAGCGCTAATGTTTTTAAAATTAATAAAAGTTATTTTTGTTTATGGCGCATTCAATTCCGAGTTAAATAAAACAAAAAATACTGTTTTTTTATTTTTGTAATATATTTTTTTTTTTTGCGAAAAATAACATAAAAATTAACAATTCAAATTT
The DNA here is from genome assembly GCF_024586455.1 of Bactrocera neohumeralis. Lineage (NCBI taxonomy): Eukaryota > Metazoa > Arthropoda > Insecta > Diptera > Tephritidae > Bactrocera > Bactrocera neohumeralis. Next base: position 26,550,668 of record NW_026089622.1, read on the forward strand.
GGTCATCAGGTTAGCACACATCATTTTTTTTTCATTGTTGAAAAGTTTTTTAACCATGAAATTTTTTATAAAGTGTTACATGTAGTAATTTTAACAATTTTATACAAAAATTAATCATGTGTCGATCCTCCCTTGTTGAGAATTACCTCATAGATTCGATTGGGAAGCGATTCATATAATTTTCCAATATAATTAAGTGAAATGGTGGACCAAGCGTCCTTGATGCCTTCAATTAGCTACTTTTTGTTGGAATATTGTTTCCCAGACTCGTAAACTTTACGAGCCAGCCATCCCCATACGTTTTCTATTATATTGATGTTGGGTGAATAAGGCGGCCACTGCATTAGACGGACATTTTGGTCCTCAATCCATGACTTAATCACCCGGGCAGTGTGGATCGGGGCATTGTCGTGTTGGAAAGTCCACTGCAGATCTCCGAACACGTTTTGGAAATGGGGAAAAGCTATTTCAAGTACGTTTTTGGAAGTGTTTGCATTCATATTTGTAGTTAAAAACTGTAACTCGCAGGTACCGTAATAGGAGATGGCGCCCCACACCATCAAACCCCCCGCCCTACTATGAAGGCGATCCAACTGATGTTCCTCTTTGCGAAGATCATGGAAGTAGTAGTTGTATCCGTCCGGACCTTCCAAATTAAATTTTTTTTCATCCAGAATTCCATGTCATGTGCTTCCTCGCAAAATTCAAGCGCACTTCCTTTCTAGCAACGTTTAGTGGGGTTTTTTTCTTTAATTTCAGTTTTTTAAATGTGGAGCACTACGTATCACTCTTTGAATTGTAGATAAGCTCGCTTTAACATTAACATTTGCCCTAATCTTTGCGGTCGAGGCGTGAGAATTTGAGGCTTCTCTCAAAATTGCTCTCTTATCAGCAGCGGAAATCACTCTATTAATTCCTCCTTTGTTATTTTTGCCGTAATTCAACTTATTGCTGAGGAATGCTGATATAACTTTACGACTTCTGCCCATTTTTTTGGATATTGAACTTATTGACATCCCTGCTTCCTTGTAAGCTTCAATTTTGGATCTCTCCTCAACAGATAGCGATTTTCCTTTACCCCTGTTAAAACGAATAGTTTACTTTAGCAGTACAAAAAAATTGGTTGCAATACGCATTCAACTGTTGAAGATAAACTGAAAAGAATTTGCATGTGCTAACCTGATGACGCAAAAATACAACACACTTCTCCATCAAAAATAATAGAAAATAGCAAAACCCAAATAACGGGTGTATACGAAGATCAGAAAAATAGAGTAAAATAATTTTGCTGCATCTTAACAAAACAACTACAAGAGCAATTATATAAAGCTGATAGGGGGTGTGCTAACCTGATGATGCGCAGTGTATGATTGCCGCTGAAAATACGGAACGATTTGAAAATATTCAAAAATTGGCGACAGCTCATCACGAGCAAGCAGATAAAGCATATGCGCAACTTCGAGATGATTCCCACGCTGGCAAAAATTCACAAAATACCGTTGTCATATGTGTCGATATGCAGCAAGTGATTTTCACACCGAATCTCACACATTCTGATGTATTTTATCAGCGACAGAATTCCAATTATAATTTTACTGTCCATAATATCTCAGAAAATACGGTCGATATGTACACATGGCACGAAACGATTGCTAAAAGAGGAGCTGCTGAAATAGCTTCATGTATTTGGAAACACATTACATCAAAATTCAGTATTCTGGAAACTGATCAAATTAGGAAATTGATTATATGGTCCGATAGATGCGTTGGACAAAATAACAACTGGACTATGATTGCTTTGTGCCACAGCCTTCTGACCAAATACTTTTCTGAAGTGAATCAAAAATTTCTTACTTCAGGGCCCTCAGCTTTCTGCCATGCGACCGGGATTTTGCACTTATCGAAAAAAATGAAAAAACAGCTCAACTTTATACACCAGCAGATGTGTGTCATATGATTCATTTTGCAAGGCCTTCGAATCCATTCCAGATTCATCAAATGGCTCTATATGAATTTAAAAACTTCGAGATGCTAGTCAAAAATTTATAGGTATAGAAATCCTTTGTGCAAAATAACTACTGCAAAGTGGATACAAATTTCTAGAGACGATCCAAACACACTTAGAATACGTATGCAGCATAATATAGCAGAAACATGGACTTCTTATAATTTGCGCTCAAAAAAAACCAACAATTATGCGAATTATACTTTGCCAATGCTCAGGAATGATCCAATAAAAGAAAGTGATGAAAAGAAGAAGGACCTTCTGGCAATGGCGTTGTATTTACCAGAAAACTATGCACAGTTTTATAAACAGTTGCCATGAAAGATAAACCAATACATATATTGATACTCTATACTATTTACTACATATCCGTTGTGAATTACATTTTGCGGAAATATCGTTTAAATTTATTTGAAATAAAAGATTTTTCGTTTTGTTTATAACCTTCTTTGTCTGTTTGTATTACTGAAATACAATTTTTTTGGTTTTGAAACCTTTACTTTCCAAATACGTTGACGGAAAAACGTTTCAAACGCCATCCTACTATATGTTATGCATAGTGGAATAACGTGTTACATCCATTTAATTTTGGATATAAAACGTTTTTCCATTTAAAGAGTTTAATTTCGTTTTTTTTATTAGTTTAACTATTTTATTAATTTTTTATTTCAATTTCTTCATTCTAAATAGACAGATTACTATTAAAAAACTAAAAAAAAAATCCAAAATAGATAAAACTTTAAGCTTTAAACGTTTATTTCATTTCCTGAACATTTCTAAATCTGTCGCTTACAACGTTATTCGCGAACATGCTTCAATTGGCGACATGGTTTTGTACCCATGGTTCTCCGATTTTGACGAAACTTTAGAATATCATAATATAGACCAAAATAAGAATATCTGTAAACTTTTAGTGGTCAAAGTTTGCTCCATTGTTTTTGGCGCGCAATTCAAATTGAGATCAAAATTTCTTTTTATTTTTAACGACCTCAAATTTGAGCGAAAAAATTTTTGAAGTTATCCAATTTTATGTAAAAAAATCTCAGCTTTCTGATAAAAATATTTTCAAAATCCAAAAAATTTTATTAATCCAAAAAAAAAAAATTTTTTTTTCCAAAAATCCCGTTTTTTGTGCTTTTCCCCCAATTTTTTTTCAAAATTGACTTTTTCATTCGATTCCTTTGAAACGAACGTTTGAAAATATTTTTATCAGAAAGCTGAGATTTTTTTACATAAAATTGGATAACTGCAAAATTTTTTCACTCAATTTTGAGGTCGTTAAAAAATAAAAGAAATAGTCATTTTTTTGTTTGATCTCAATTTGAATTGCGCGCCAAAAAACAATGGAGCAACTTTGACCACTAAAAAGTTTACAGATATTCTTATTTTGGTCTATATTATGATATTCTAAAGTTACGTCAAAATCGGAGAACCACGGGTACAAAACTATATAGATATACATACATATATATAAAAATTCAAAAAATTTTACATTAAAAATAGCAGTGGTTGGTGAAAAATATATCACTTGTATATACATACATTGGGCCATTCCATCAATTGGCGATAATTGTATGTATATACAAGTGATATATTTTTCACCAACCACTGCTATTTTTAATGTAAAATTTTTTGAATTTTTATATATATGTATGTATATCTATATAGACATATTTTATTTTTATTTTTAATGTCTTTGTCCAGACATTTATTTTTGGTATTTGTCACTTTAATCACTTGCACTCGACCGCAACCGGAAGAAATGGAAAATGCACAGGCAATTGTTCACGAGTTAGACATTAAATTAATACGCTAAGTATTACTTTGTTCGAAAATTACAGCCACGCACTGAGTCCCTGCCTGTAAATTTAAACACGTTGGACTCACTGAGATGCGCAACTAAGAGCTAATTGCCTGTGCTAAATTCGAGTTTATTTCAACAGTTCACTAGTTAGCCTAATGCCGGTATTCTGCTTGTCACGATTGTCTCATGTCTCTAATTGAGACAATCGTAATTTAGTGACTCTGTTAGTCAGGATGTCTCATTTTGGTATTCTGGCAGATACAGTCTCAAGAATATTCACCAAATAGTATGGTGAAAAGAAGGGCAGCAATCAGCTGTTTTGTTTAGCTGATTAGAGATGAGTGCAAGTGCACAATCGTAAACGACAAAACGACCCATCGCGGCCGAAAAGAATGGAGGAGCTTTGGGCGGAACTCTCCGTGCAATTAAATGCCCTAAAAGGGCCCACCCGGAATCCCATAAAATGGAGAGAAATAATATTTAACCATAGATATTGGCATATGTATGTATTTATGTCCTTTGATTTACAGAATCTGAGCCATTGGAAAACCAAATACGGTCACGCGCAAGGAAAGCCAAGGCGCACAAGCTGGTGACAGGTGGCGGTCCCAGCTTAACAAGTGAGCTCTCTGAAACGGAGCAGAGAGCGTTAGAAACGTTAGGGTCAATTGCGGTTGATGGGTTGGCTGATGTACCAGCCATTGGCACAGAGGTAAGGATAGCAAGAAAGACCAATACGAGTGTGCAGAATTTATAATTGTTTTTTCTTTTTCTAATTTAGGAAGAAGTAGTTTTCACAGCTGCACCGTCACCTCTAAATACGACTTCGGATGGGTCCAATGATTGCACTCCGTCATCGTCCCGTAGTAAAAAAATTACGACGAAATTACGAAATTATATGGATTTAATGAAAGGAAAAGCCGAGGAGGAGAGAGCTTTCCGTATTCAAACTTTAGATTCCATTCATAAACACACCGAATCCATTAATAATTTAGCGGCAGCGATGGTGTCGCTTACTCAGACCATCAGAGCAAAATTATAAATATTAATACATTACCTCTCTTCCTCCTCTCGTTTTTTCATCATAAGGTAAAATAGTCCAACTTCATCAGCCATTGTTGTGTTCTTATTTTTCTATGACCTGCGGCAAAGCACATAACAAGTTAGAGACTGACATGGCTCAATTAGAGATGAGACAAACTCGCCAGAATACCAAACAGTCTCAAAATAGATTTTACCACAGATTCGTCTCTATTAGAGACTTGAGACTGCTCGCAGAATACCGGCATAAATCTTAACCTAACGGCTTAGACTAGAGGTAAGTTTGTATACAAAAAAGGAGTATAAGGTATAAGTATGTAGTTCTAATTCAATTCAGCATCTTAAGTTCATTGTAATAGATTATTCTAATACATAGGTAGTAGATGATGGTTATGGTTATACTTGTATATTACAAAAATTGTAAGTATTTTACATGATGTAAAACATTTTATAATGTATACAAATATTTTAACAAATTTATTTCTTAAAAAATATTTTTTGATTTATAAAGTCGCATGACGCAACAAACAGAAAGAGTGACTTTAATCAAAAAGTGCAAATATTTTATAAAACAACAACAGCGGCAACAATTGCATCATGAACGGAGGTGACAGCGGCAGCAGCAATTATGAAAGGACAACAATATCAACAGAGACAGCAACAAATTATATTTAAATTGTCATATTGCGACTAGGTGGCAACAGCGGCAGCAGAAATTATAACAGAGACAGCAACAAAACATATTTAAATTGTCATATTGCGACTAGGTGGCAACAGCGGCAGCGGAAATTATAACAGAGACAGCGACAGAATATATTTGTAAGTTGAATTTAAAATTAACTATTATTATATTAGAAATGGGAAATAGCGCAACTATTAAATACAAGAAATTGTCATATTGCGACTTTTGTAAGGGCGATCATGATATTAAGGAATGTCCTAAAATTAAAAAACTAAAGACTATAACTAATTTGTACAACCAATAAATTACGTAATCAAAAGCTGCGATTCACCACCCTCGGGGGGACCCTCCAGCTTATAACAATTTAAACTTCTCTGCGATTCACCACCCAAGGGACACCCCAGAGAATTATAAAAAATTATTACAACCAAAAAATTTTTTTATAAAAACAATAATTAAAGGCTCGACCAGCCATATAACAAAAATATATTGAAACCGCGATTCACCACCGTTTATAATAAAAGCTTAATTCTGCGATTCTGAACTCCAGACCCTCCAGAATAAAAAAGCACCTCTTCGTAGAAGGGATAAAATAAAAATAACTAACCAAAAAGACGGTAATACATAAATTAAGGCTTGAACAGCCAGTAAGTTCAAGTAAAAATTCTATAATATAAGCTCAATTCTGCGATTCTGAACTCCAGACCCTCCAGAATAGAAGAGTTTCCTTTCTTAAGGGAGGGATCACAAAAAATTATCTCAAAATTTTTACGGTTGTGGTGAAAATAACCACCTTATAAAAAACAAAAAAACCAGAAACTGAAAATTAGACAAAATGGCTAACGGGGACGCTTTGACTGTAGACCTAATAACTCGCCTTATTGCTGATAGCTATATAGCTTTACGTGAGGAAGTAGAGCAATTACGCTCACAAATAGTAGTGAATACTAATAGTGCAACCGATTTTTTTACACAAACAATAAACGATAATACAGCATGTCAAGAATCGTTAGACGTAGTAAAATCCGTACCTGAATTTACTGGTAGGATGAATTTATATGTTAGTTGGAGAAAGGCAGCGCTTAACGCTATGAGTCTATACGTGAAAGGCAGTAGAAAATACTTTGCTGCACTCACAATACTTAGAAATAAAATAACGCCTGATGCAAACGATGCATTAACAAACCATGGAACAGTACTCAATTTCGATGCAATTCTAGACTTTGCATATGCGGACAAATGTCCTATACACATAGTCGAACAGGAACTGAGCATCTTCAGGCAGGGTGCAATGTCGGTTGTAGAATATTACAACCTCGTCAACAAAAAAATTACCCTATTAATAAATAAAACAATCATGACACACGGAAATAACGCAGACTTAATAAAAGAACTAAACAAAAAGAATAGGGAACATGCCTTACGAATTTTTATAACAGGATTAAATACCCCACGAAGAGACATAATATTTTCTCTAAACCCACAAGATTTACCTGATGCTTTAGCAAAAGCTCAGAAACTAGAATCTAATAACCAAAGAGCCCGGTTTGCTAAAAATTTCATATATGAAAGAAAAAGGTCAAACCCAATTTATACAAACAACAATTTAAGATTTCCTGAACGGAACAATCCTCCAAGTAACAATATACATTATAATTTTCTTAAACCAATTCCTATGGATATAGATCCATCCGTACCCAGACATTATAATAGAGATTTGAATGTGAGGGGACAACAGGGCAATAATAATTTTAATCAAAATATAAAACCTATACAAACGAATGCAAACGTTCAGGTTAATAGGGGTCAAAATCAGGAAGCACATGGTACAAAGCGGCATAGAGAAAGTAATCATAGCTTTCGCCCGCAAGAGAAGAGTCAAAGAATTAATAATATGAATGAGAGCCATCTTTTAGGCGAAGAGGAGACGAACTCCCCTATCTAAAACTACATGAATTCAAATTAAATAAAAACTTAAAAGCTTTAGTCGTGCAACATTAAGCCTGGGGTTTACAATAATAAAAACGAAATAGCCATTTACAAGCGCGTAAAAACCGTGAATGGCTATTCTATTATCAAATTTTACCACATAATAACCATATTTGGAGTCGAAGAAATCTTCTATGAAATAGAGGGATTAGAATCGGATCTCCTTTTGGAATACAATTTCCTTAAAAAGATTGAGGCACTTATCGATGTGTCCAAAGGGAAAATTAATTATACGGTAAAGAATAACATAGAAAAGAAAAACAGAAGTATGAACATTTATTTTGAAAACAAAATTAAGGAACAAGGAGCTTCCAAAAACTAGCCGAGAAAAGTATCAGTAATATTAAAATGTAAAAGAAATATTAAAATTGTGGAACAAACCAGTTCTACAACGAATGCCGAAGATTTTACCGGCAATATTATATTAAAAAAAATTATTTTGGGACAAAAAGATGCTAAAAGTTGAAGATTTATACCAGCATACTGAAAAAAATAATCATAAAAAAAATATTGTGGAACGGAAAAAAGTTCTACAAAGCCAGCCGAAGATTTTACCGGCAATATTTTGTTTAAAGAAATTATTTCCGGACAAAAAGATGCTAAAACGCCAGCTGAAGATTTATATCAGCAGAATGAAAATAATAATTATAAAGAAAATATTGTGGAACGAAAACGATCTACGACGCCAGCCGATGAATTTGCCGGCAACATGAATGATAACAATTCGACACTGGGTGAAAGAGGATCAGAAATGAATAATGACAATGATTATTATTCGGAAAAGAATTCCGAAAAGTTAAATACTGAAAATCAGGATAGAAAATTAACTGAAATTAAAACAAAAATAAAAGAAAAAATTGCTCAAATGTATTCAGGCAATAATACAAGCTCCCATTTCACCTTGGAGAAATAATTTATGAAAACATAATAGGATAAAGCTGTAAAAGAGGATTTAAGAAATAAGGTTAAAATGAATCAGAGAAATAGAATAGTGCATAAGGATAATATTAGGTTGTCAAAAAAAGTCTTGCGGTATTTTCGCTAGTTGGCGCTGAAAGCGCGTAGTTCTGATTTTATTCGTCATGCTATACCTTTTTGGAAAGCTCATTTCACGCGCTAGCACGAGTTTGATTGATTGTCGTTTTTTTTAAGTCGTTCGTGAGTTATAGCGTCGCAAACATGGAGCAAAATAAAGAGAAAATACGGCATATTTTGCAGTACCGCTACGATAAAGGCAAAAATGCATCTCAAGCCGCCAATAAAATTTGTGCAGTTTATGGACCCGATAAAGTTTCCATTTCCACCGCACCACGATGGTTTCAATGTTTTCGTTCTGGTGTAGAGGTGGTCGAAGATGTGCCACGCTCCGGAAGGCCTGTCGTCGAAAATTGCGATAAAATCGCTGAATTGGTCGAAAGAGACCGGCATAGTAGCAGCCGTAGCATCGGTCAAGAGCTGGGCATGAGTCATAAAAAATTCATTTCAATTTCAATAAAAAAAGGGGGAAAATGCCTTCCGCATCATCGGTGCTATCGTCACAGCAGCGGTATGTGCCACTTGCAGGTCACTAAAAACCCCCCTCTAAGGAACCGTCGCCCACCCTGGGACCGCATTCGCATTACTTCAGGGTGGCATTCCATTTTTCTCATTAAGAGATTTACATCTGCGCACCTGCGTCCAGGTCCCGCTGTTTGCTGCGAAGCAAGATTGCTGCGAAGTTCTTGATAATCTCCCAGTTTGCTTCACTCTCCAACATGACGCTGACTAAATTGTCCGCGTTTATTGGGCCAACCAGGTTTTCTACGGCGGTGCGTTCTTGTTGCCAACGCACACATTCAAAGAATGCTTTTTGAAGTATCCGTGACCGGATAGTAACTGAGTTCTGTAAAAATCGACTTCTCCGAATTTACGGCTTGTCCATAAGTCTAGATTTTTTATTAGCCGTCCATCTGCCGCGACTTTCATTCTCCCATCTTTGTTGCCATGTTGTTATTGTATCTTTCCTTATTTGTTGTATGCGCTCTTGTTGTTATTGGATGATTTCTTTAGCTCCCACAGCTTTTTGCTTTCATATGCTAGAAGGTCAATTGGGGCATTACCGCTTATAACTAATATTGCATCGCCTGATACTGTCCGGTCCGCTGATGCAACTCTGAGGGCTGCGGTGCGGTGCACTCTGGCCATTACCTTACGCCGGTTTTCCTTTTTAAGCGCGTCTGCCCAGATCTCGGCTCCGTATTGTAAGACGCTTATTGTCGTCGACATTAGGAGCTTTCTCTTTTCTTGGCTGGGGCCCCCTATGTTGGAAATTAATCGGCTCAGTTGAGAGGCGATCTTCACTGCCTTTCCTGCGGCGAGCTGGATTTGAACCCAGAAGGTTAGTCTGGGGTCCTGTCTTACGCCTAGGTAGTTTACTGTTCTCTGTGTCCTAAGAATATCCGTAGTTGTGTGCATGCTTATCTCGTGAGGTATGTGCTTGTTTGTTAGCAGCAGTAGCTCTGTTTTCTCCGTAGCGAGCTGGAGGTTGTGTGTGTCGAGCCATATTTGCGTCCGTATCATGACCCTTTTCAGCTTTCTTCGCGCTTCTTCTGTGTCCCTTGCTGTGATTACTGCCGCAATGTCGTCCGCGTAGCCAATTAAATATGATTCGTCTGGCATTTCTAGTTTTAATATAGCGTCGTACCTAATGTTTCATAAGTCTGGGCCTAGGATGGATCCTTGTGCTGCTCCTGACGTAACCGCTATCTGTCGTGACTCTTCTTTAGTTTCATACAGCTGTTGCTAAGGTAGCTCCGCACCACAGCCCTGAGGTAGTCGGGTATCTTCAAACTTTTTTTCGAGATCGTCGATCATGTCCACCCATCTAACCCTGTTGAAAGCGTTTCGGACATCTAGAGTCGCCAGTAACACTATTCTTTTATATTTATGCCATCTACGCTGCGCTGCTTCTACGCTTTCGATGACGCATTTTATGGCTCCTATTGTTGATCTGCCGGGGCTGAAACCATGCTGTCTAGGGCCCAATCCTCCAGCTTCGTTAATGGCCGCTTCGAGTCTGGGTTTTATTAGGCTTTCGTATAGCTTTCCCGCTGTATCAAGCATACATAGAGGTAGGTATGCTGATGGTGAATTACTGATTAACACCAGCCGTTGCTTTTTCCATGGTTCAGGGAATATTCCGGCTTCAAGGCAGGCGTTGTGCATGTTCAGTAGTACTGCCGGGCTCTCTGCACTCTGCAGCGATTATTTTGAGGATTTCTGCTGGGATCCCGTCCGGGCCGGGTGATTTGTTGGCCTTGAGCTTGCCAGTGGCTAGCTGCAGGTCGTCAAGGGTGAACAGGGGGATTTGCGCAGATCTTAGTGTTTGTTCTGGATCACTAGCCCTGCTTTCGTATGTGGGGAATAGTGCGTTCACGATGTGATCCATTTTGACAGCGGTTAAGTCAGGTGGCTGTGCTCGCGCGCCGAGTTTCTTCATAACTACTTTATATCCGAGTCCCCAGGGGTTTCTGTTTATATCCGCGCGTAGTTCCTCCCATTTTTTCTTTTTGCTGTCGTCGATGGCGTGCTTCAGCTCCTTTTTTGCTGCTTTGTATTGCTCGGCTTCTTGGGGATTGATTTTTTACAGGCGCTTGTTATATTGAGCATTGTATGCTCGATTATTTTTTTTGCATTTTTGGGGAGCTGCTAGACGGGTTTTGGTCGTCTATTGCGGAGGTCAGTTTCGAAGTATTTAGCTTCAAAATGTTCCACTTCCATGTTGCAGTCTTTTTCCTGTACTGGTTAGCGTTTGTTCCAGCATCGATGGTGAAGGAAATGTACTGGTGATCGCTGCCAGTGTAGTCCTCCAGGACTTTCCATTTCTTTCTTGAACCTGCCAAGCGTTCTGATGATAGAGTAATGTCTGGTGTAGTTTCCTCACATCCCGGTCTTCTAAACGTTGTTGCATTTCCCGTGTTGAGCACTCTTAGACTAAGACGCGCAGCCATTTCTAGAATGCGCTTTCCCCTCGAGTCCGTATTTGGCATATCCCACTCTACGGCTTTGGAATTTAGGTCTCCGGCGATAATTAGTTGACCTTCTATAGACCTGGCTGTGTCTTCAATGTTGTCGAGCTTTTCTTGGAATTCTTGTATGCTATCGCTTGGCGTCAAGTAACAGCTAATTACTGTAAAAAGGTCGCGTTTGGCTCAGACGAAACCGTTGCCGTTCCCTTTGTCTACAGTCAGGTACCTCTCTCTTTCTTTTTGTATTGCTCGCTTATGATTAACTCGTAGGCGTTCTCCATCACCATTTGCGAGAGAAGTGCGTCAGCAGCCTTGCATCTATGCATATTGGCCTGTAATATATTCATTTGTTTTAGTATTTGCTATATACCATACATTTTGCGGATCCCGGGATATGGTAAACTTTTTCGTGTTTAGCCTCCACGCAGAGACAGCATGAGGGAGGCTTTGTGCACTCTTTCATTTTGTGACCTGGTTGGCCGCATTTTATGCAAGCACCTTGTCCTTTTCTATCGGGCCCTTTGCAGTCCCAGGTTAAGTGCCCTGGTCCAAGACAGCGAAAGCATCTTTTTGGGGTTTCTTTCAGTCGCAGCTTGCAGTTAACCCAACTGATTTTTATGCGTGCCTGTCGCATCAGTATGTCAGCCTTATCCTCATCGAGCATTATGTATGCCCTAACTTGCTCTCTTGTGTTAGGTGCTGTTATACTTATCGCCAAGTCTCCGGTGGAGTCCTGCAGCCCTTGTTTACAGCCTCTGCTACTTCCTCTTTTGTTGAAAGCAGATTCGAGGTCTCTAGTCTCTATTGTGGCTTCTGATTTAAGGTCGGCCACAGTTGCGGATTCTCGGAGGGTCGTCTTGAGTGCCTCGCAGAAACTGGCTTTTGTGGATTGTCCCTTCTTCAGCTCCCGTAGTAAAGCGCCGGCTCTTGTTTTGCGGATCCCTTTGATTTTCACCTCTGCTTCTCTTAGGCTTATTTTGCTACGGACCTCGGCGCAGCTATTTCCTTCTGCTGGCTTAATGATTACGGCCTCCGATTGTTGTTTGGGCCTGCTTTTTGCTCTCTGGTTTGAGACGGTATTCCTCCCTTGTTGTCCTCCCTCTTTTGGGTTTTTGTTTACCGTTCCTTCGATTGTGATTATCTTCCTTGCTTTTTTGGGCAAGACTTTCTGCCATTGGCCGTCCTTTTCGCTTCTTGGTCGCACTGTTTCTCGAGGCTCCACTGGGGTCGTGATCCGTCTTCTTAAGAGTCCGCGTCTTTTCTCGTTTTCTGCGATGAGCCAGTTTCTGCGGTAACTCTTCACTACATCAAAGAATTCGTCCAGCTGTGCCGCTCCGTTCTTGACATCAAACCTGACGTTCTTCTGCTTTGCCATCGCCGTCTTCATAATTTGTACAATACTCTTGCATTTTTCCAAAGATTCCTCTTCTGCTCGTCTCATTTGAGTGATTTACTCCTGTTTCGGCGAGTTTTGAGGTCCTTCTGTGGCGGCCACTGGAGTGCTCTTCTCTTCCCTTTGTTTTGCTGGTTGTTCTTGTGGGGCAGGAGTTTCCTTTAAGGCTATCTTTTCTCCACTTTTTTCGACTTGTTTGGGGGTGATGGTCAGTGTAGGGGATCTAAGTATGCTACTACTTCTGCGGAACACGGTGCCATATTCCTCGTCTTGAGCATATTTGTTTTGTTGTTCTTTATGTTGTTCCTTCTGTTGGATTTTTTGTTGTTGTTGTGGTGTACTCATTTTAGATCTATCGGGTCTCCGCTTCAAGCCGCTATCTCTGCACGTTGTAACAGTTGCCCTTTATGAACCCCGTGGTTATCTATGCAAGCAGGGAGGCCACGCTAGGGTTGACACAAGTCCTTATGGGAGCTTGTGTTCGGAGCCAGGTTCAGGCACGAATCAGGAGCTCGTCTCAACTGAACCTGTACGGCCAAAAAAAAATTTTGGCGACGTGCATTGAACGTACTTGAAGACCTGCCAGGGTTTTAACGAGACGGAGGCGAGAGCAGTATTAGCCTGACAGCCGTTTCGGTAAGATGTTACTCTTACCTACTGAGGTGATAGAATACTGCCCTCACCAGCCGTTTGTCAGACTAGTCCATTATTGGGTTCCAGTATTCCATAATTAGAACCTTACTGGCCTCGATTCTGATGGGCGTTTGCCCTGGGTTTTCGCCGACGTCTCTGCACTTTTGGTGCTGCTCACTGTATGGTTCCCTCGCCGCTTTGTTGCCTTCCTCGCGTGGGTAGGTTTTCCCTCGGTGCAACCCCAGTGGGGGTTGTAGACGCTTATTTAAAGGTGGCATCTTCTCGCCTCTTCGCCGGAGGTTCATTGGGCGTATTAGGCGTTTTGAGCCAAGCCCTCCTCTCCTGCTGCTCTTGGTCGGGGGCTGCGTATTACTATTCGCAGCTAACCTACTTAGCGTAGGTCGTCCACTATCCGCCAGCTGTGACCCCGGTAGTAGCGTGAGCTCAGCCTTACCCTTTTTGACAACCCATTATAAAGTCCTAAACGAATCATTATTTACTTTTTCAGAAAATGATAACAATAATAATTTTAATATTGCTAACAATAGCAAAAGCAGATATTAGGGACTTCACGAGAGAAAATTACGCATTACAAATTACAAATTGGACGAAGTAGTAATAAATAACAATAAACAATTCACAACAAATTCAGAAATTTTTAAAATAATAAAGGAATTAACTGACAGTAAATAATAAATGATATTAAAGGTGATACCATAAACAGAAAAATTAAAAGAAAACGAAATCAATATGTTATACATGAACTGCAAAATTTAATAAATGCAATAACTTTTGGTAAAATTGGAATTTTAAATCCAACAATTTTACATTTTGATGAACTAAAAAATATAACATATTACCAACACGGTATAATAACCATAACAGATTTAATGCACATTTCTAAATTCAAAATAGCCCAAAAAGGAGACATAATTATAATTTATATAAAATACCCTAAAATACAACTAACATGTAAGTACTATGATGTAAGAGCCATAGCTCACTTAGATGGTGAGCTTATTATTGACCAGAACATAATATATTGTAATAATACATTTTTTAATATTCGCAATTGTAAAACAGAAATTTCAAGAACCTATTGAAATTTAATAAAAAAAAGCACATGTTTCTCAGAAATTTTAAACAAAAAACAAGGAAAATGTAAAAAATTAAAAGAAAAAAACTGGCAAATTGAAGAAATTAAACCAGGAGCGATATTAGCTTCAGTAAAAATTATTGTAGACAATCAAGCATTGAATGGAACATATTTAATAACATTTGAAAATTATACTGTCATAAATAATCAAACTTATGAAAACATTGAAATAAAAATTTGGAATTATCTTAAAAGTAACCATATAAATAATATTGAAATTTTAGAATATATTGAAACAACTAATAAACTGTTAAAATTATATAATATAAATATTTTAGCAGAACGGAACAAGAACATCACAGTCCATTCATTTTTTTGGTACATAATTTTAATCTTCGGAATACTTTTCATAACTTACCTAACACTAAAATAAAAAAAATCTCTTGAAATTCCCAAACCAATCGAAAATACGCAATTTCAAGAAATCAATTATAATGCTCTTTTGGATCAAATATATAAATTAACTCGAAATAATATTGAATCGGGAACGATTCATTTTAGGAAGAGGGGAGTTAATGGCAGCCTCCGCATAGCAACCTTACAATAATTATAAATAAAATTGAATCTTTGCATTTTTCAATTACACTGTCTCTTAATTAAAAATCTTAATTAACGTTTTTGATTATTTAGGAATCCCATATGCTTTTTCCGTTCTGAATCCAATAATTCAACGTTAAGCGAATAAGACCAAATGTATAAATATAAGTATTTCGAAAATAAAGATTTGACTTGTATCTTACAATCCACTAGAACCACACGTGTTCTTAATTCATCCGCGCGTTCGCGGATATAAAATATATATTTTTTCCAAAATTCCCTCGTCGCGGGAATTAATTTGCACATATTTGCTTTTATGTACCGGTATGTATTGTATGTATGTACGAATCTGTATATTTGCCGAATGGAATTTTCCGCACTTCACTTCACTTAATTTTTAATATTTTCAATTTTAAACGTTCATGTGCTGAATTCTTTTTATCTCACTATCACTGCTTATGTAAATGTACGTACATATATGCACATACATAAGTATTTGCTTGTTATACACTCTTTGAATCTTTTCACTTTCACAGTAATAATTTGTAATAAAAGGATTTTTGTAAATTTAAACACGTTTTGTACACTTTTCTTTTGTTTGTGTTTGTTTAAATATTTTTCACTTTTATTTAGCCGACGACAACCGACAATCGAGAAGCGAAAGGCGCACAGGCAAAATATTAATAACAAGTAAGGAAGGGCTAAGTTCGGGTGTCACCGAACATTTTATACTCTCGCATGATAAAGTGATAATCGAGATTTCATTATCCGTCATTTACATATTTTCAAATACCGTATTTGTGTAAAGTTTTATTACGCTATCATCATTGGTTCGTAATGTACATACATATGTATGTATATGTGGCGGCCGACAGCACTCATTTGCCATCCCCGTCAAACAACGAGTCTCGCTCACCAGCCATTAAGCAAAATGACAGTTCAACGAGTCGGCCATTACGAAATCGAAGAAAGCAAACACTACAACCACGCAAAGATGACTCATTCCTTTTACCTCAACCTTCTAAGCAACCAGGCGTTCAGCGCTCCACCGTATTTTGTTCATCAACTTATAAATAACT